>NC_137650.1:29812377-30076963 GCF_963422515.1 Blennius ocellaris | reverse complement strand
AAAAACAGATCATCAAAACACATTTTTGTCTATGACTGCTGCATTTCAAGCTGGCTGCACGCTGCTCTTTTTTTTTTTAGTTCAAATCTCTTATAAATTTCACCTCACGGAATGTCAGGGATCCTGATTCGACCTTTCCTGAGAACCTAAAGAGGATTTTTAACGATACAAAATGTCTTAATGCCCACATTTTTATATTTGTTGTAAAAAAGACTCCAAATATTATAATAGTAATCACAAGGCCATATGTTATTTGTTTCCATGGATGCTAAACAATGAAGAGATGTTTTTAGATATTTGGTTATTTTGTCTGTAACATTTATTCAAGTTGTGTTCATGGAGTTCTGGAGCACAACACAACTCACTGTGGGTGCATGTCGGGTCGAGGACACGTCGCCACAGACACAAACATTCATAAGAACAAATATGTGTAATTCAAAACTTTCTGTGTCAATTATTTTGCTTTCTAAAGTGTCAGATTCATGTTTGACCCCTGAGATGAGATGGAATCCATCCTTCTGTATTGTGCTTTACAATTTTTCATTGTCATTTTACAAAGAAAATACAAAAAAAGATTACATATGAACATATTTGGACTGGCCTCAAACCCAAAAAAAATGGTATGATTGAACAATAAATACAATAAAATTAATAGTGATACTCAGAAAAATTGGTACCACTATGCATACTATTGATATATAGACTATAGAAGGTATTAAAGATGTATGATATCTCTTCAAATCTTAATGTAAAATGATGTAAACTGCATCAAAGTATTTTGAATTCCTCTTGTCGCCTTTTTTTAACGGTGTGTCTGAGCTGCTTCTTTCTCCTTCGCTGTTGCTGATGTTACCAAATGAGCGCAATCAACGGGCCAAAGTATAGAAACTCCTCTAATGAACCCCTGCGGTAGATTTAGCTTTGCATTTCTGGTCCTTACATCATCCCCACAACTCTCCAGCAGCTTCCCCGTGTTTCACAACTGAGGATGTTGTTGTGTTCCCACAATGTAGTCTGGAGAACGAGCCTCTCACAGTCCTGGTGTGGAGGTGTCCTTTTTTTAAATTTTTTTTTGTTTAATCGACTCAGCAAGACGGCCCATTTCTAAGCTATTTATTTATGGAGATGTTTTATTGGACTGCATTACCCTGAGAGGTGTCACTAATATTTTATTCGACTCTCTTGGGCAGAAATTTAAATCATACTGTACAATCTAATGCAGCACTACACTTTGCATAGAAGCTGAATCAGCACTTCTGAAACCATGACGATTATAATTACAGTTTCCTATAACACAGTATTACACCCGCCCCCCCCCGACATTATAATGGATTGGATTGCATCTTGATGTTCTGTGTTTCTTGCCAGTCTTTGTGTTGTCCGGAGAGTGTTTACTTTGGGGAAATGCAGCGTTTTGTTCATCTAAATATCTCCCTAATTGGTTCCCGTGGGACTTTGGGTGTTTGCTGCAGTGTGTGTGTGTGTGTGTGTGTGTGTGTGTGTGTGTGTGTGTGTGTGTGTGTGTGTGTGTGTGTGTGTGTGTGTGTGTGTGTGTGTACCTGTCAATGATTTTAGCTTTTACTTTTACAAGTTTCAGGGTTATTTTCCAAACCCCCCCCAAAAAAAACCAGCAGAATTTCTGCCACCATAAATATAGTGGGAAGGCAGAGGAATGTTTGATTTGCTTCAGTTTAAAGGAGTTCAGACAGCCTGTCTTGGGAAGAGAAATACTCAGTAGGACTTTTGTCTTGTTTACAAGATATGGATCTATTATATGAGACATTTCTGGTTGCTGTAGAAAACTCTATTCAGTCTTGACTGACTCAGGATAACATGGAGACACACGACGCTCCCAGACCTCGTCTTTGTGACCCGCAAGCCAATTTCTGAAAGCCGACAAATTTTTTTGGTTTTGCATGTTTGGAGAAGAGAAAAGTCACTTCAATTACACGTGAATTGTAAATACTTAAGTTTATACTGTATGTACAGTAAAACATTGTAATATCTTGTAGGGCACACTATGTGTTTTAGTTATACAAATCCTGATTAAAACATGAATAAACGACCCCATAAGATTTTCACAAAAACACCAAAGAAAAAGCATCAGATTTCATAGTTTTATGCTACAGGCCCTGCAACTTTGGTTGCTACTGATGATGTGATGGACGTTTGTGGCGGCCATTTTGGCAGGCAGGGTCACTGTAAAAGATCTGCCTTGTTTAAAAAGGCAGATTGTCTGTGACGGTTCAAAAACCAAAAAAAAAAAAAAAAAGAAAACTGTCTCAATGGTGTCATTACCTATTTGCTCAACGTCGCCTGTAACAGAAGCAAAGTCTGATTGACTTGATGTGCACCGGTGTTCCAGAGCTGAAGGACGAGGTGGTGTACTATGACGTGTGTGAGGATCCCGAGGAGCTGCAGAGCCTGGTCCACACCGGCATTCAACACACCAACTCTCCGGCTGTCAGCCAGCTCCGAAGACGCCTACAGACCCTGGAGTCCAAGAGAGGAAACATCTGCGCACGTCGCGCTTATCTGCGCAACAAAATGGTGCGAGCAAGTGTCACGGCTTTCACGTTATTGTACACTTCCTCCCCCGATTTAAGTAATTCCTCGGTGTGTATTGAGCTTCTTTTGCATGAACAATGTGTTTATCGATAAAAGGCACACACAAAAAAAAAAAAGCCATTGTTTTCATTGTTACTTTAGCCGTGAGCTTCTTCTTCTGGCTGCCCGTTATTGTGATTAAACAATGTTTTATTGCTCCGGGCACAGAAGGGGTGAACGTCCCAGTTAGGGGCTCACCTATCGAGAGTCACGCGAAGCATGAACGTTTTAACAACGCCGTAAGAAAGTGGGAGCAGTGAATCACACATTCAGTCCACCTCACTTTGGAGCCTCATAGATCAGGGAAACCGAGATGCGTGGCGTAACTCAAACCCTGATGTCTAACTTCTAATGCTGTTCAGCGATGAGGAGAACCAGCCTGTAAGCCCTCGCTCTGACTGCCGCAGATCACCGCGGGCATTTCTGGAAACTGTAAACACGCTAAACTACACAATATACGAGTGTCACGGTCCTGGTAGTGTTGTGCACACGTCGAACTTTATTCTCGTGCCTCTCTGAGTGCACTAATTACGATTTGTCTTTAGGACCAGTGCATGGACGCCCATGAGCAGAAGCAGCTGGTGGCCCAGCAGAGCTCCATAGTGTTCAACCAGCACCACCAGGTCCACCTGGTATGTCGCCGCGGCAACAGGACAGCCCACGGAGGCGCTTGCTTTACCGGCGGCCCGGAGCCTCGTGTTTCTCTGTCCAAGCTCTCACTGTCTCCCTCGGTCCTTCGTAGAAACGAGAGAAGAGGAAAGAGGAGGAGCAGAAGAGGAAGCAGTGGGTGGACCAGGAGAGGGAGAAGACTCTGAGCAGATTACGATCCTTCAGAGAGGTCAGGCGCTCTCGTCGTCTCTGCTTTTCTGCAGCTTCTTTTCACCTAACAACCCCCCCCCCGAGACTCCCGCTTCATACCCTCCTAATTCAATACTTCGCATCCAGATTGAAACTTGGTTATTAACTGCTCACATCAGATGCTTCCTTGCAGTGGACTATCTGACAGCTGATCTCCGAGTGATGCCATTGGAAGGCTTGAGCGTTTCCAGAAAGGAAATGCTACACAATGTTCTCTGATCATGACCGTTGACTGTTGTTATTGCTCAGTGTACAAGATGTTTGCTACAGAAATGCGATTGTAGCGACTGTAATAGTGTTTCCAGCAGCAGATGAGGTTCCAGAGATATGACAGATGTTCAGCAGAGGTTGCACAAACATCCATTTCCTGTCATTAGTTTTTGTTTTTATTTTTTTACAGTTAAAAAGAAAAAAAGGGGGGAACTGGCTTTGCGTCATTATGACATTAGATCTTTTCACTACATCTCTCTGGTAATTACATCCATATAAATGGGTGAATGTTAAATAAAGCCAAAATAATTCCATACATGGCAAAATGCAGATCGATCTCACAAGCAATAACCTTTCCTCACTGATTATTTCTTTTGTGGTAAACTATTTCAAGTAATATTATGGAGCAATATTTTTGTGTTAATCAATAGTTGGTATACTTTGGTATAATAAAACCCCTCCACATAATAGTAATAACCTCACAGTATAATGTGATGATAAACTAATAGTAAAGACATTTGCGATGAGTAGATTTTATTATAACATTGCTCATAGGCACTAAATGTTATACCATTGGACAGCCAGTTTGTTTAACTATTAAATGGTGCCACATTTGCAGGGAAGGGAATGGAGCACAAAAGACACACACAGGTCTATGTAAACTTTTAAAACGTAATACACAAGAGCAAAAAAATTTAAATCTGAAGCTGAGAAAAAGACTGTGAGACTTGGACGAGCTTCTGTTACTGATGCTTTAATCTCTTTCCCTGTAAAGAAAACTATTGAAGTTTGAATATTTGATGTGGGAAAAAAAAAATCTTTTTATTTGGCTTAGGAAAAAAAATGACTTATTTTTTTTTTTTTTGCACCTTAATTATTATTACGTATAATTAAAAATTAGTCTCTTTAAAAAAAAAAAAAAAGAGACAATTATTGTGAAGTGCACACTGTATAATTAGCTATCAGACTGGTTATTCAGGATAAACTGACAGACATTGTATGCAGTTTATCCAAAGCTATATTATGGCAGGGCTTTTCGCTCTGGTGGACATATTGCATCACTTTGGACACCTCCAAGTTTCCCGGCAACAGACGTCTCTTTTAATTTCCAACGCAGTCGCTTCCAATAATTCAACGGTTGGAAACCAGTCAGAAATGCCTCCATAAAGGAGTTCAGTGATGGATTCAAAAATAGCAGGTGCTTCCCGACCCGGAGTGGCTACTGAGTGATCATGTTTCATCACAATATTCAGTGGCGTCTGTTTCCCTTTGAGTTTCCTGGAGGCGGAGGTGCTGTCTGCATCATTAAATGTGTGTGTGGTTTTATTTTGGGGGGGGGGTACACATCCGCCTTTGTCACGTCACTTTAATCTCATGTCACTGGAGGACCTGTTTAAAAGAAAGAAGGACGAGAGCGTCATGTGTAGGCGACATTGTCCTGGATTCTCAAACTACTTCCTTTTCCCCTCTCATGTTGTGTTTTCTGAAGAAGCGACAGGGCCAGTATATCCTGAAAACCCCTCAGTCCAGGAGGTCGTCTTCAGAGGCCCCCTGTCCCTCCCAGCCGCTGTCCATCATCAGCCTCGGCCCCTCCGGAGGACCACCCGCCTCCATCCGTCCCGCGCCCAGACGCGTCAAAGCGTCCAAACGACAGCAGCCGAAAGACATCCCTGTCCAGATCTACTGTGCGCCGCCGCCGCCTCCTCCATCAACAACCTGCCTCACTGCTCCTCCACCTCCCCCTCCTCCTCCTCCTCCTCCTCCTCCTCCCCCGCCACTGCCTCCTGCCGTACCTCCTCCACATGTCCGAGCTCCACCTCCCTCCGAGGACGCGCCGCTGCCTCTCAGCGAACAAGAGCCCCCACCGTTTCCAGCCAAGACCATGCTCAAACAGAATATAGGTGAGCTCAAATACGTGCCGAGTAATTCAGTGTTTTCTGTGTGCAGAAAGTGCAAGTGGATCGGGGCGGGGGGGGTGAGGTGAATTTGTTTGACTGCAGGAAAGATTGTGGGTTTTTTTGTCTACAGAAGTGAGTGTATGCGTGTGTGTGCACACGTGATTGTGCGTGTTTCTGCACATGATGTTCTGTCCTAAATTCCCGTCTTCTCCCACAAGGCCAGAGGAGGCCTGTTTTACCTCAGTTGTGGCCCTGCTGATGCCAACCTCCACCACAGCCTGGTACCCCCCCCCCACCCCCCCGAGTTCGTGTGTGACGGACGTCATTTAAAGGATGTTGCATGCAAACATGTACTGAGCCCCAAAAACTCTGCAGTCTTTTTTTTTATTTTTATTCGTGATTTATTTCAGCAGGCGAGATCATCTTGCAAAGCTACAGAAAAATCCGTCCTTCTTTTGTTGTGGTGAAGTTTGTGTGTTGCTCCTCCTTGTTTCGCCGCAGGAACGATGGATGAAGTTTTGGCCTCGCTGCAGCGAGGGCAGATCAAACTCCGAAAGGTCGCCACGGCCGGGACCGCGGCGCCCGCCGGCGACCCCAGGAGCACCCTGATGTCGGCCATCCGGCAGGGAGTCATGCTGAAGAAGGTGAGGGGGTTCATTTTAATGGCCGGCATTAGATTTGTGCAGGTATGTTGCATCAGGATGGATCACTGGCAGGAACACACACACTGTCTTAACATTCATCCAACTGGGAGAAAGGGAAATTGTCAAATCTCTGGCTCGGTGTGTTCACGGGCAAAAACTGCTGGAAGTATTGGTCAGCATGAGAGAATACATTCTTGCAATGCACAATTTGGTTGTGTTTGATCATTTTGATTTAAAATTACACTGACTGGCAATTTCTATGAAGATATAGAGGTTGTTTTTTTGAAAATATGGACTTGTATGAATTATTTACATCTTTGGTCTGAACAGTAGAATCTCTATTTATAGACTGAAAGATTAAAAAGGAAGTTGCAAACAAATACGTTTTGCAAAGAGCTGTGTTTCTTTGTATACTACAATTTAGTTTACTGTAAAATAAGAGTGCATTTTATGTTTTTCTATGGGACTCGGGGATTATCGGCAGGCTTTTTGTTCTTCTTCATGCTCTTCATATTTGTTCATAATTCAAAACTTTTTTATACTGACTTTAGTTAACATGAAGTGAGATGTTTGAGCCTTTCTTCAAAAGGCAGCCAATTTTGGTCCCTTTAAAAAAAATACACATTTTGCTACTGTCTTAAGTTTGATATAAATAATTAAAATGCCAAACACCCTGTGAGATATGTAATTATATATTTGACTCGGTATACTATACACATTGCCTTCACTACATATAGTTATGACTTTAACATGCTTGTATTACTGTTTGTTTGTAGCTGGGAATATTTTAATAATGACTTGTACCTGTAAGTTTGAAAACTAATATCACATACTGATATTTCCTAAAGGCCAGTTTATTTGTTTGTCATCAAAGTAGATTTTGTTTTGCTGGAGGTGAAGCTTGTATTTGTATACAATCTTTTGTTTTTCTCATGATTTTATTTGTCAGTAGAAGAAACACAAATGTTCTGCCCACTTAAAATTCAAACCTGCGCTTTTATCACCTTCACATCATATAAAAGTAGTTTTTCTTCCTGTAAACAACATTCATGTCAACGTCTTAAGTTGGAACTTGAAATGTAGACGTCCAGTTTTACTAAAGCTTCGAGTATCTGAGTGCTCAAACTTCAGCCACAATCCATTGTTAAAGGTCATAAAAGAGAAAATGTATTATAGCGCTGCAGTGAACAAGCACAGAATCTGAACCCTCGTGTTTCCAACAGTGAAGTAGAATAACTGTCACTCAGCTTTATTACGTTGTTTTTTCTTTTTTTCTTTTAAATGAATCACCCACATGTTATTATTCATTGACGGTGCTGTTCGCGGGCTCGTTCCTTGACATTTATTCTTTTTGGAGAAAAATTGGTTCGTTGATGAAAATAGTCCACGTCTGCAGTAACGAGTGGGAAGCAGCTGCGGGGCGAGACGGGCAGCTGCCGTCACAAGTCACGAACATGATCTTACTCGTCAATGTGACGTGATCCCGAGGAGCGCCGGCGCTGCGCGTTTTAGACGTTCCCCTGCCTCCGATGACTGATGATGTCGTCAAACTACCACAGAAGCAGAGGTTTTTGCGAAACTACAAGTGCGACACACATCTTTATATCACGAGAGATGTTGATCGACATGTGTGATTTGGCACACGTTTGACAGTGGATTCTTTTCCTGGGGCAACGTGAGCTGGAAGAAAGGTTGATGCCTTGCTCAGAGGCATACGTCGGTGAAGTGTATTTTTTTAACTGGCGAGATTCCAGTAAAGTCTGTGGTGCTTTTGGTTACTTTGGGTTGTTGTACATAAACGGTCATTACAGAAGGAAAACCACGGTCCAATTACTTTCCGTGCATGCGTGACAAACCAGGGGTCGTCCCAGAGTCCAAAAAAAAAAAGTATTCTGCTCCATCAGCCTGCAACTTTGGGATCGACAAATGAGTTTAAAGACAGATGGCTTGAAGCAGAGTGGAGGGGAAATGATGCACACTCAAAAAAATGATTCATTGGACTAACTCAATTTAATTGTGGGCAGAAGTTCCATCCAAAAAATATATTTCAACTCAACTCAAACCAAGTTTTTCTGTATATGTTAATATTGTTTAGTTTGTCCAGAAGTATATTTCTTCATTTGGTTGACTAAAAGGAAAGGCTTTCACGTAAAAAAAATGAAATTGGTTTGGGCAATCAATTTTTAGCAATTAATAGCTCAACTAAAAGGTTTTTATGTAAAGAAATATAAATGAGTTTGGTCAAGCCATTTTTAATAATTATATCGAAAGCTATTGTTATATTCTAAATGTATTATTATAATTTGTGGTTGTTCAACTCAAAGGTTTTCATTCTAAATAAAGCATACAAATTTGATCCAGACTACAATATTTGTTGTAAAAGATTTATTTCTTTGTACAAGTTAAAACTTTACTTTAAAACTGTATTCTGAAAAAGCTGATAATAAAACAGTCAGCGTTAAATGGAGCGAGAATCCCCATGACGGCATTTTTATCAGGATAGCTCAGAACTAGTATCAATGCCCAAGTCACAATCTCAACCTCAGAGTTGTTACATACATTTGACTGATAATTAACAACGTTGCTCATGTCCAAACCCTATTAACAATTTGGCTTGTTGCACAATGTGGCTACGCTAGTTGCTCTGAGCTGAAGTTGTGGGCGCTAGTACGACTCGTTCGAATCATCATATTTCCTATAGATTCTGTGGTGGACAGTGAGTTCCTGGTAGATGATCACTTCCTGCAGGTTAACGAGTTGCTGTACAGTGTAAATATTTCCGTAGAGGAGACGTTTATGTTTATAAGGATCAGTGAGTTTGTCTTGAAGCTAAAGGCTAACATTAATTTCATGCATTATACAATTTGAAATAGTATATAGCATCTTAGCCTTTAGCTTCAAGACAAACTATCAATCCTTTATGATCACAGGTGTTTCCTCTGAACTTGTTGCATCAAGATTTGAACACACAGTAAATGATCTGCCGGGAACTCACTGCCCACCACGTAATCTTTAGAAAATATGATTATTACTCCAGGAAAAGAATACAGACCGTAAGTACTGGCACTCACAATTTCAGGACAGAGGAACTAGCATAGCCAAACCGTGCAACAAGCCTGCAGACCTCTAGTCACATGTTGGGATCCAGAAAAAAAAAAGTCCCATTCTTTTCTTTTTTTATGTTCTTTCAAAAATACTAGCACAGAGCGGATTAGCCGGCGCTGTGCTTTTAGACTCTTAAACATTAGAATTTTCTAAAAATTAGTGCGAAATAAGAATCAGATGTTTTCTTTCGGGACCCCAGCATGTGATCAGAAGTGGATAGGAATGTTGAGCTCTATAATCACTGTAAAACCATACAGTCATTATATTAAAATTTCCACAAATTGTACACTCTCCCTTAAATTTTCACTGCTCTTGAACAAGTATAAAATGAGCACAATTAACAAAATATTTTATAACAAATCATAATAACATAGGTTTGTGCATTTGAGATTTTGAAAGTATTTCACATCAACTCTAAATCAATCTGTCCAAGTAATCAGATTTTCAAAGAACTTCTAAACAAAGTGTTCACAAAACACAAAGAGTGGACCTCCATTACTGGAACATCTTCATTTTGAGTTGCTGAATTTTGCTGTTCAGCCTATGTCCATCCATGTGCATGATAACTTTCTGAACAAACTCAAACGTGTGTTTGAGATTGCCTGGGTAGCTTAGATCAAGGGCATAGATCAGTCCAAACAAGATGATGAATGCCATGATGACACTTCCAGCCCGACTGATGACCTTGACACCTTCAACAATGATCCAGACATCATCAGCAAACCCATGTTGGGCCCTCCTGAAGACAAAGATGCCCATCATGGTGGTCTCCACATCGTTTTCAGCGTCCTCCACCTCATCAATCTGAAATAAAACAAAAATTTACATATTTACATCTCTACCACCATAATTGATTGACTAAAATCTGCTCTAGGGAGCCGCTATGCTCCCCAGCTCTGGAACTCTCTCCCCTCTGACCTCCGTACCATAGACTCCCTGCCACTCTTCAAATCCAAACTCAAAACTCACCTGTTCAGACAGTCCTACACCACCTAGCTATTCGCTCACCTTCTCAATCGTTTGTACCGTTTTATTCTGTTGCTCTTGTTTTTAATGTTTTTACAGTGTCCTTGGGTGTTCGGGAAAGGCGCTTCTACATAAAATGTATTATTAGTACTATTATAATAAAGTCTATAATGGGTCTTTAGACAAAAATAATAAAATATTTAAACTATAGTTTATGATTTCATTGGGGAAAAAAAGAGTAATAGTTTAAGTTTAAAACTGACTGCATAAACTGTTTATAGAGTATATATAAACACTTTATGTTTATAAAGTGTTTATATATATGATAGATTGCATATCCAGTTACCTGTTACACCAAGCCTAGTATTTTTTTATGTCAGCTAGCCTAAATTATGGATGCCTTTTGGCGCCAATTAGACACAAACACAGCTGAAACAGAACACAGAGGAACACTGGTGAGTATGGCGAGACACTAACCCCATAATCCTTGAACACTGACTTCGGATCCTCATTCAAGTAGACAATCAGGCTTTTAAGTAGGCACTCGCGCTTCACATCGATGTCCTCCTGCAAATACACATGATTGTACATTCATATATTCAATTAAATTTTCACCATCAACAAAAATGCTTTTCAGGAGATGTCACAAATCAGTTTTGAGGTCAAGAAATCAGCTTTGGCTAGAAGTCCTAACACTGGGGTGATTAGGCCTTCTCACTCACTGTACAAGCTTTTCAAAGTTTCATTTTTAATTCCGAAGTACAACCCTGTACTTTGGATTACTTCCGCTAACCTGAGGTTTTGAGTGCCAATTCTTTTTTCATTTGAATAAGTAAAGATTATGAGGTGGACAACAATATAGAATGCCTTTTGCTGTTCCTACAAATGCGTACTTCTGTCAGCCAACAGCTTCCCAATGTATCGTGGAAACATTGGGTGGAGCAGCATGGTGTTGCTCTGCATGTGCAGAACTATTGTGTTATTGATTGGCGCAGTGGCTTATGGGATGGCACATACATAGCTCCTAATCACCAGTTAGTTAGGACCAGAGGTCCCTATACTAAAGTAGCTATGATAGTTAGCATTGAGGCTCCTTTCCCTAACTCCTTCCTAACTGACAGACCAATTCAGAAGCTAGAGAGAGATAGAGATACAGATAGAGAGATAGAGATAGCAATAGAAATAGAGAGAAAGAGACAGATAGAGAGATAGCAATAGAGAGATAGAGACAGAGAGATCGCAATAGAGAGATAGATACAGATAGAGAGATAGCAATAGAGAGATAGCAATAGAGAGATAGAGACAGAGAGATAGCAATAGAGAGATAGATACAGATAGAGAGATAGCAATAGAGAGATAGAGACAGAGAGATCGCAATAGAGAGATAGATACAGATAGAGAGATAGCAATAGAGAGATAGCAATAGAGAGATAGATACAGATAGAGAGATAGCAATAGAGAGATAGATACAGATAGAGAGATAGCAATAGAGAGATAGAGACAGAGAGATAGCAATAGAGAGATAGAGACAGAGAGATAGCAATAGAGAGATAGAGACAGAGAGATAGCAATAGAGAGATAGAGACAGAGAGATAGCAATAGAGAGATAGAGACAGATAGAGAGATAGCAATAGAAAGATAGCAATAGAGAGATAGAGACAGAGAGATAGCAATAGAGAGATAGAGACAGAGAGATAGCAATAGAGAGATAGAGACAGAGAGATAGCAATAGAGAGATAGAGACAGATAGAGAGATAGCAATAGAGAGATAGAGACAGATAGAGATAGCAATAGAGAGATAGAGACAGATAGAGAGATAGCAAGAGAGATAGAGACAGATAGAGAGATAGCAATAGAGAGATAGAGATAGAGAAAGAGATAGCAATAGAGAGATAGAGACAGATAGAGAGATAGCAATAGAGAGATAGAGATAGAGAAAGAGATAGCAATAGAGAGATAGAGACAGATAGAGAGATAGCAATAGAGAGATAGAGATAGAGAAAGAGATAGCAATAGAGAGATAGAGACAGATAGAGAGATAGCAATAGAGAGATAGAGAAAGAGATACACATACAGATAGAGAGAGACAGATAGTGAGAGACAGACAGATAGAGACAGAGAGAGCGAGAGAGACAGATAGAGAAAGATACACAGATAGAAAGATAGACATAGTGTTAGACATTTATGAAGCTGGGTTGCAGATGTCAACTGCATTGTAAAGTAACTTATAGCTGCGACATTTCTATTTCTACTACTGCCTATAGTTCACTTTCGTATGGCTAAAATAGCGTGATATAGTCCCTTTAAATACATCGGTTCTCACTTACCTCTTCAATTTGTTCTAGAAGTCGGCGGATTTTCAGACCTTTGGCTCCTCCCTTGGGCTTAAATATGCTGATGAGCTTCTCAGAAAAGTGATCCAACTGGGAGAGAAACTTTGAGACGAGCGGCTTTGTCGTGATCCGTACAAATTCGTCATTTACCTTGAAAAAAGAGAGAAAGAAAAGAAAGGGAATATTCAGTAATCACAAAAATGACGAAGGCACAAATGTAATAACACATTTGTAAAATGCGGAATTACCACACGTAACTAGCGACGGGAAACCATCCTTCAAACCATGAAAATGTTTAATCACATTGATTTTAACCCTTTTTTTTTTTTTTAAACAAATCTCAATTACTGGCGTGTTTCATACAGAATTACACAGTGCATTTTGGCTATTATAGTCAAGCAATTAAACAGGTTCAGCCCTTTCTTTTTAATCCTGGTTGAGTCATGGTTCAGCTGTCAGTTCTGCATTAGCATAGTCTAGTAATTTGTTGACATGCATACTTTCATATATTTAATGTGTAAGTAGTAGTTGTTATGCTGTAAGCATTGTAACAAAGTATGGAATTGAATGCATTGTGACCATAATAACGTAATTTGCATTTTATTATTTGTTTATTTAAATATTAATCCTTTAAATGGCATTTGTGGGCTTAATTATGGCCCAATTGGTCCAGGAATAATTTCAATTTGTGATTGAACAGAAATTAACATTGTTCAAACGTCAATGTAGATCAAAGTGTGATGCATCTGCCAAACACAAATCATGACTTACCTTTACAGAGCTTTTACTGGGATGAAAGTTTACAATTATACTTGTACTTGTACACGGCAGGAGAGATCTGCAAAACAAAAACCTTCTTTTAGCTCATGCAGCACATACAGAAAAAAGAAAGGTAAAATGAAATATAGTTAACAGACATGCAAACACGTAGCCTACATAGTAAAAAAGGTGACACTTTATGGGCCGATTTCTAAATATAGATTTTAAACTTTTATTGATTATTTATAGGAATATAGATACGCTTAAGAATAAAATGGTCATAAAATCAGTTTTTTTTTTATGGCTACAGTAGGCTACTAAAAGTTTACAAATGGTTTGACATATAGTTGCAAGTCTTTCTAGACACGTTCAGTTTTGGTAAACTTGCCAACGTTCACATCTCTGATCAGCAGAAACATATCCGTGAGCACCCAATGACCACACGGTCCACCCGGAGAGGTCAGCCATCTCCTCGCTGACCACACGGTCCACCTGAGGGTGTCAGCCCTCTTCTCACTAACCGCAACCGCGGTAACGAGCGCAGAGCGCGCGCAGAACCACGGGCACTTGCCCTGTCAATTTAGCCATAGGATTTAGCCTCACAGTAAATGTAGCTATCCGTTAGCTTTGCATGTTTTAGCTTGTAGATCCTCTAATGTTTCACGCGGCTATTGTCAAATATGAAAACTACAGTCATCACAAAACTTGGATTAGTTTTGTGCAGAGTTGCGCACTGTGTCGGTGTAACTCTGTTGTATACTGCTACATTAGCCGCTACCGTTAGCTACGAAGTGAAAAGCAGTAAAAGCCCATACAGCGGAATAACTTTCACCTCAGCGTCAGCGCGATGTCTCATGCGGTTCATCGCCCTCAGTGGTGGGTCTTTTGGAGCGGGGTTAGCGAGTAGACGAGCTACAGTCAGCCGGCTCATGCGGGCGGCTGTAGCGCTGCCCAGGTGAAGTGAGCGAGCGCACGCGGGGCAGCGGGGCTCACGCAGCCTGGAGCTGGAGGCTCCTCCGGCTGCAGCCACGGAGAAATGGCATATTTGGCGCAACAGCACCAGTGAACATTTTACAAGCCTCAGCCAGTGCATTTAAGCGTCACACGCCATAAACCCCCTCTCCCCTTATTATTATTATTATTTTTTCTGATGACAGATCTTCACGATTCACGTGAACGGCGAATATCTTTGACTGACTCAATTTACTGCGCGAGCCGCAGGCGAAAAACTTGAGTTTGAGCAAACGGCTGGCTAATGATTTTAGCTGAACACTAAAACAATGAGCAGCTAAAGCGTCTGTCCAAATGTGTGCCCTGATATACACCTTCAAGACAGACCTCGTCTTGCTTACATCCAAAATCTGGAATGATTAGCTTGACTTGCTTGTTTGAAAAGTTTAGTTTCTATGCAGCCTGAGGTAAATTATCAACAGAAAGCGTCTTACCGCGAGCGAGACAATTAGGCTACTCTTGCACAACGAGTATATGAGTTTTCATAATGCTAAATACATTTGCATATTCGTTCATAAAAAAAGAAAACTTACCATTTGGACATCTAGCCTTGACTGCCAACCGAGTCCAACGACGCACATGGTCAAAATGGCTGGTGAACTCCTGGAAGTGAAAATTCAAATCCCGCCCTCCTCGCCAAATCTTTTTTAAATGTGTTGGGGCATGTCCAAAGACTCACATATGAACGTAGTTTAGGTTAGAATTATTTAATCTATTTAGGTTTTCATGAAAAGTATTTAATGTTTGTTAGGCAAACTATGTGTGAATGTGTTTAGCCTGATTGATAATGAAAAACGTTTTGGTTACACGGATTAACACTATTTGGTTATTAACAAAATCATATGTTTTCTTTAAGCAAATGAATGATTAATGTGTTTGCATCTAAGAGGGGCTCATTTAATGAAAATATTTTAGGTTACATTGAATACACTTTTTCGGATGCTGCCAAAATAAATGTATATTCTTCAGTCAAATAAAATATAAATGTGTCACCTCAAAGATCGGCTGAACAAACAAAAAGAATTTACTTTACAGTGAATAGTTCTTTTTAGGTTTGGGTTGTACTTAATATAGTATTATCCAGTGAATTAATGTTTAATGTGTTCATTTTAAGAGTGGCTTGAGTCCGTTTTTTGAGTGCAGTGAATCATGTTCTCATTAATGTGACAACCATCAAACACTGTTTTAGAATTCGGGGGTGGCCTCGCTGTGTTGCACCTGGAAGCCTTTTCACATTTGGTAGTTGCTGGTTGGTTGTTTTTTTTTTTTTTTTTTTGACCGAAGAATATAAACTCATTTTAGACAGCAAAAGTTTGCTGTGACCTCACATTTGAATCGTTTTTAAATGTCACGCCAGAATAAGCTGCACTTAACGTCTTCATTATATACGTTAATGTGTGGTGTTTTTTTTTTTTTTAAATGTCACTTTGCGACGGGTTTGCAGTCGAGAGGCTGGGATTCTAGATCCCGTCAGGTCCGAGTCAAAATGTCAGCTGTTGATATTTTGATTTGTTAACTCTGTGACATTGACATTTTTGGTGGGGGGGGGGATTTTGTTTTTTTTTTGCTGTAGGTGGTTCCCGTGCAGCCCGAAGTCTCGAGCTGCAGCAACAATGAGCTGGAGCGCAGCATCAAAGCCGCCATGCTGAGGATGAAGAAGGTGTCATCCGACTCGGACGACGAGGACGAGGCACAGAGCGCCGACTGGGACAGCTGAGAACAGTCTTACATCGCCCCACTTTGTTTAAAAAAAAAAAAACAAACAAAACAAAACAAAAAAACAAGAAGTTTATTCACTGTTGTGAGCTTCAGCTCATGCTGCTGCCAAATCTCCACCGAGAAGCTGCTTCTTTGACGGTGACAGGATTACGCCTCTTCGGATTCGAATGCCGCCGCACTGTAATCCCGTCGCTCGTCTCTTCGTCGCCCTGACGTGCTGTAAATCATCCAAAACGGCTTCAGCCCAACTAACTGAGGGGAGCGTTGGAATCAGGAGAAGCGGTTGCTAGTTTGCAGAAAAGTCAGCGCGGGCGAACTGAGGCGCAGTGTGTGTTCTCATTAAAAAGCAGAGCCCAGCAGTCGTACTGTACTACAGTGTGGAAATGATTGAAATTCTTCCAACTCTGTGTCTGTGGGTTGTTTTTTTTTTGGGGGGGGGGGGGGGGGGGGGAGGAGGACTCTGGCACAGCAGGGGAAGCCTGTGCTGCAGGCAGGAACAACTACACGACACTAATTCTGCTTTTTCTCACTCTGCTGAGTGTAAACTCTCTATTTGGAATGTAATTAAATCCCTACAATTGTTTTTTTTTTAGCTTTTTTTTTAGTTTACCCCCAAAAGGGCTACGACAAATGGAGGTCTGCTTGATTTTTGTTCCCCATATTGCCGCTGAACAAAGAAAGAGATGCATTGTGCAGCAGTGTTAATTATTTACAGCGTCAGCGTTTGTATTTTAGGGAGTTTGGTTTGTCTCAGTTCATTTGTTATGGCATCACAGAAGACATGGAACACAACCAAGTGACAAAATGAGAATATTAGATGCGTACAACCTCGGTTCAAAACAAGTTCAGGCACATAGTTGTTCAACGTAAACAAATGCAATTGAAATAAGCCCATGATGTTCCTAATGAAATAAATTATATTTTAGTATTTCATTGACAATACTGGCTCATTTGGCCGTTTTTGGCCTTGTGGTTGTATCTTTTGTTTTGTTTTTTTAGCTAATGATTTTAATCATGGAAGTTTGTCATTTATAATCACTGTTGATAAAAACTTGAAAGCATATTGTTGTTGATCTTTGTACTTTTAAACCTGCGACACAGAGCAGCCGACTTACCTTCGCCTCCTCAAAAGACTGCACACGCAAAACTGTCCGGCGTCGGGTGGTTTGCAGCGAGTGCAAGTTGAGCTGTGAGATAAAGGCGGAGGCCGACACACACACGTGCTGCTGTGCTTTAATAATAAATGAAGACATGTCAGGTCATCAACATGAAACGTTGGCGATTTCATCCCAATTCAAAATTTATAAAGGCCTCGCAACATCTTTGCCATTCGGATCTCTCACACTTCTCCCTGATGTGGCGTCGGCTCTGCCCGGGCCGCCCGAGACGAATCGCCCGCGCTCTTCAAACAAGTCGCGTCGCCTCGAGAAGCGTCTTGTCAAACCTGTTCCGTCAAACCCGGGCGCCTGCGCTTTCCTGGATTAGGAGCCCACGACAAAATGATGAGTCATGTTGTGATAGCCATCCTGGCAGCTCTCACCTCGCTCTCTCTCTCTCGCTCTCCTGCAGCTCAGACGGCTCAGACTTCCCCGGCCAGCTGTGATGGAGTTTATTCAGCTCTGTGTGTGCTTTAGAGAGAAGAGGCGGTCGCTCTCGGACATCTGACTCGTTCTCCGGGCCGCCCTCGGTCTGCTGCGTAATTTGTCGGCGGCATCCGAAGGGGGTCGGGGGTTCAGGTGGACGGCAGGTCAGGCACCTCGGGGGAAGACGTGCACCAACGGAGGCAAAGTTGTCGATCCGGCATCAATGCAGAATTCCACAGCCCGTTACTATGGCAACAGGACATCTACTCAGTGGTAGTGGCCTGCAGTGCCTTCACTCTCCCTCTCTCTCTCTGTCTCTGAGCAGCAGTCTCTTAATGATGTTTCACCAACTCGCCCACTCATCACCAGTCACACAATGAGCCTCGCTGAGAGTCAGCGATGAGGACACACACACGCACACACTCAGTTTTGATGGGAGTCTCACTGATGATGTAAATTAAAAAATAAATAATCAGACTTTAAGTGTATGAATCTCCAAAAAGTGGTAAGGAAAAATACATGAAATAAGACTGACATCATCTCTGCAAAGCTGTACGTCAAGCTGAATTCATAACACCGTAGCTGGTGTGTGTAATTATTTTCTGAACTTGTTGAACCACACTTGTTTTTTTTAATTAAAGCTAAAGAAATTGTTTTGAATTTAAATGTCATATTTGGCATGGTGGTTGGTGCTCTCGCCTTACAGAATATCATCGGTTCAAGTTCAGGCTTAAGGGCTGAATTTACATATTCTCCCAGTTTGTGCGCATGAATTTTCTCCGTTTGCTCTAGTTTTCTTTGCATTTGAGGTTAATTTGTGACTACAGTTGACTGTGGTCGTGTATTCTGGGAATAACGTGCTCTCCTGACTCGAACGCCCCTCAAAACCCTGAATTTGATCAAGAATAGATGAGTGTGCATCTTTTGGATGTGTTCAGTTTGTCGGGACAATACATCACATCTTCGGCTGCATTATTGTTAAGTTGCACTCCTCTCAGTAGGGAAGAGTGCAACCATCTGTGAGAAAGTCAGAGTAGAGGCGTTATTAAACTTTACTGAGCTTTCCGCATCGCCACAGCAACTCAAGTGGGAAAGGAAAATGGACGGTCGGCTGGAATTTAAATTGATAAGTCAAAATAACGGGCTTAACTGCTCAATTATATACGCAGTAATTGTTAATTACCATGTGTTGCGAGATGAATTTGAATATATTGATTGGTTGCTGTCTGAATTAATTCCTTGCAAACAGCCTAAGTGAGGACCCTTGTGAGTCTGTACAAAAAAAACTTCACAGATGGATTTCAGCAGACGGTGAGAGACAAGTTCCCAACGTGAAACATCCCTACTCTCACTCCTCAAATCTTAATTTACTTGCTCCAGGGCATCGAGCGCCCAAATCCACAACAGACTATTAGTTTTCCAGCAGTACCATTAAGGTTAGAGTGTAAAACGTTAATGAAACCAGAATGAGAAAATTAATTGTTGACTAATGTGATAAACAGTTTCATCACATTCCTGCTTGTCATTTGCTGTTTTCGACATTTTTACAACTGTGTAAAAGGTCTCTTCTGCACTGTCAATCCCTTGAAAGCCATTTGTAGTGAAAATTACTGTTTGCCGCAGGTAGTTTCTTACCAAATTACTTCCTTAACTGATCATTCAGCACTAAACCGATGCTTCTACTACATTTTGATTAACTTCGTCTATTAAACCGAGCCAACGGGCTGGTGAGCTTCAGAAGCATTAGAACAGCAGTAGTTTGAGAGGCTCATTGGCAGAGACTGGTGGTCGACTCGTGTGTGTAATTAAGGAGTTAAGTGTTTGTGGAGGGACGTTTCGGATTCCTCGTGGTCCATCACTCACACGTTATACAGCAAAAAAAAATAAGTAAAGGAGAAAGAGGGATTAAGTTGCCAAGGCAACATGTCCTCTGATCCACTGCTGCGGTTATTTCCTCGGAGCTGGATGAGAGTATGTTCAGGGTTTAAGGTGTTTTTTTCCCCATCAGTCAAGCTCATATATTGGTTTGAACTCCGAAATTGATTGGCTGTGATTAAATCCCCATTTCATTTGATTGTTTGTCTCTGTTAAGATTACAGCTATATTTAGTTCTAAGAATGTAAATCGACATCGGAAAGGGGGAAAGAAAACACAAGCGGTGGCGTGGAACCTCAGTGGGACTCGGCTCTGGCACTGCAGGTTCATTCCACTTTCTCTGAGCTTCTCATCCGGGGGAGAAAAAAAAAAACGCCTCTAGACTTCGACGGTGTCAGGTAGCATATTTGTAAGCTTCATAAGCCTGCATGTCTTGGTTTTGTACACAGAACTCACAGAAACTCAGTGAGGGATTAGAGAAACCTCCCGTCTCCAATCTGTGGAGCCTGGAGGTTCAAATGTTGAGGGGGAGAATAAAAGAAAAGACATCCAGTCGGCATTGTAATTAAACTAAATTTTACCAATTGTCGGTTCTATTGTACAATATTGAACAGGAATCACAAAAGTGCACAAGAGGCATTGGTTCAAAAGGAAGGATCATAAACGCTGCGAAATCCAGATGCAGGTGAGTTTTACAAACAGGGCAGAACAGAGAGAACGATAAGCAAAAAAAAAAAAAAAAAAAGTCCGCCTCATTAGATATTTCAATCATGACAAAATCAAGACAAATGAAAAAGCATAGACTTGTAGTGTTACAGAGTAAATATGTCACTGCAGACGTCTGCCTTTTGATTTCAAATGTTTCAAAAGGTGGACGTCTCAGACGTAGCTGTGACAGCATCCCAACATCCTCAGTTATAAAAACCCTTTAAGTCCTGACTGGTATATGAAATTATTGTACATCTGTGGAAGCAAGTGGGCTTTGATAACATTGTCCCTTACAGAAATGTTATTTCACAACAAGTGAGGCACCGGAAAATAAATAAAACTGCAAAACAAAAGCCAAGGGTGTGACAGAGTTGTGGTGAAAAGGAAAAAAAAAGGCCCATCATGCCATCTACATGTTCTCGGTGAAGTACACTTTCACATTATTCACTCATCGAGCAGCACCAAGTCCCTCCTCCCCACAAAAATAACCACCACCATAACAAAAACGAGTGTGTAGGAAGCACAACAGCCTTGGAGACAAAATTGTTTTCTGTTCTACAAATGAACGGTACCATTACATTACACACACACACACACACACACACACACACACACACACACACACACACACACACACACACACACACACACACACACACACACACACACACACACACACACACACACACACACACACACACACACACACACACACACACACACACACACACAAAGTCCTTTACTACACTCATGGCAAGATGGGGTTCCTATTGTTGCTTTGTTTCTGGAGGAAAGCTCAAGAAATAAGAGATTTTTCCTTCTTTTATGCAAATATAATCAGACTGACTGTTTCCGGTAAAACATCCACAACCAGAGTTAAATTCCTGCTGTGGTCCCTTCGAGGAGTCGTTTTTAGGCAAGCGCCTGTTCGTTTCTCACCAAATCTCCATCCTCGGGATGGACGCGTCTGCCCGCGTTTTCCCTTCTTTTCTCATTATTATTTGCAGGTTTTCTCACACAAAATCAACAAGTTGATATTATGGTGATGGTCATCACTTGGCCAGTTCTCCTCGCCAGGCAGATTTAGACTCACCTGGAGGCACTTTGTGTCACGACCAATTATCTTATATCTCTCTCTTTATATATATATATATATATATGTATATATATATATATATCTGTGCATAAAATCTAACGAGTACATACGGTCTTCTAACACACCTGAGATAGACAATAGGCAACATCGAGGACAGTCAGCAGAAAGATCTCTAATTCTCTGAGGGGGGGGGCCACAAGGATTAACGCCAGGTATTACTTGAGTGATGCTGAACAGCATTGTCTTTTGTGTGTTGTTCATTTCAGCCCTTTAACGCCCCCTCTACACCCCCGATAAAGCTCAGACTGCCTGCGTCGAAGAAGAAAAGACGGATGGACAGAATCTAAGAACCCACCACCAGCTTTTTAAAGCAGTTTTCCCCCACAGAAACGGATAAGTAAGCTCAAAGTGTGACTCTGATTTAGTTTCAACAATGCCGGCACACAACACAGAACCTTTAGGGAGAGCACGCTCTCCTTCCAGTCTGCCAGTCTCTCTCCCTCTTCCCCTCCTCTAAACATCTCTTTTTTTTTTTTCCCCACAAGGTAGTGTTTATTAGAAGCCAAAGCTGATAGGTTCTGAATGGACGTCACCCTGGGGGAATGGGTGCCACCGAGTTTCTTCCCTGAAGACATGCTGAAGTGACTCCTCTCGTACCTGACCTCCGACCCTCTCAGCTCGCCGCGACTTTCCTCAGTTATCAACACCCAGCTTGGAGAGGCCCTGCCTGAACTCGTGCAGCTCGTCTATTTTTCCATCCAGGATATCCATGAACTTCTTCAGCTCACTCTTCATGTTGCCCTGCTTCTGTTGACTGTCGTCTATGTCCAGCTGAAGCCCCCCGAGCCTCCCCTCCAGATCCGTGTTCTGCGACTCTGCCGCCTGCGGAAACAGTCAAGTCACAGTAAACAAGTCAGATTGTTTCCATATAAATAATAAAAAGAAAAGAGCACATGTGATGTTTACAGCAGGTTTTGACTGTTTGTTTCAACCAAACAGAGTTTCTTAAAAAAAAAAAAAAAAAAAAAAAATTAAACCAGCTCAAAAGGAAGAGATGCGTCAGCGTTGAATCTGTGAAACAAGTTCTCACGCAGTAAAATACAAAAAAAAAAAAAAAAAAATACAACACCTGTACATTCAGGCATTCAGGAAGGAGAGGAGATTTATGCATGTTGGGACAGAAGGGGAGTGTTCAGACGAGCAGGCGACACGAGTGACACATTAATGCTGGAGATACCTTTGCAGGGAGGGGTTTAAAATAGGAGAGCTAAATGGGTGTTGTGCCTGCATGACTGTACCGTCCAGCTGACCCCTGACACCTGAAACCTCGACTCTGGGTGTCGTCTTTAAATAGGAGGGGAGCTGCGGCCGCAAACGGAGGCGAAAAAAGTGGACTTATTAAAAAAGAAACATTTTTAAATTAAAGAAGAAGTGGCTTTGTTTCAAATTGAATCCACACAAAATGACAAAGGTATTTGAGACATCCCTTTGTTGAGCTGGATAAACTGTTGTTGCCGTCATTCATCCAGCTGGTTGAGGCAGAAACAAAACCGAGCACAAGAATTCAGGCACGCCAGTGTTGGTTTTGCTCTCCTCCATGGCCGGAGGAGAAAAGGCCGCACACGCCTGATGGCTCTGGGAGAAAGAACCCGGCGGAGACTCAGTCGTGTCAGACTTGGCACCAACGGGACGAAGCGTCGGAGACGGAGCCTGGTACTTCTGGTTCAACAGAAAGTTGGATATTACTCAATGAGGAAATTAACTCCGAGAGCCCTCTTTGTTGTTGCCGGGTTTCTCACCACCAACTTAATCTCGCAGACGCAACCCACGCACCTATTGAAATGTAAGACCGACTCATTAAAAGTGAGAGCAGAGCCCTCAAACGACTTCAGCTGTTCCGAGCAAAACAGATCAAATCTGCACCACCGGGAAACTAATAAGCCGTGACAGAGATACAGTATCGCCGCTTCACAGATGAGGAAGGAGAGGGAAGGGAAAAAAACAAAACAAAACAAACCTTTTAAAGACGCATTAATCCATTCAGAGCTATGCCGGGGACGGACCTTTATTAATAGATACAGTAACTAGAATGTGCGAGAGTGAGACACGTGAGAGGAATGTTGTGTCACCGGCCCTCGGGCAGAGTGATGAATAGAAACTCTCCTCCTATCCCTCGCTTGTGCCTCGGACGTCGTGTTTCTGCTCGCGGTGACAGACGCCACGTCCTCGCACGTGTTTGAGATTCATACGGCTTTCGGTGCGGCCTTCGTACTTCCTTTAAAAAAAAATAAAATCACACCTGAGACGAGGCCTGCGGTTTCTGGGAGCTCCTGGACGTACCTGCAGCTTCGCAGTGACGGTCTCACACTCCGCCATCAGCTGAGGGATTATCTCGGCCTGCTTTCTCAGATTCTCCAGTTCCTGGAGGGGGAAAAAATGGGAGGTTTTAAAACAAATATATCAAAAGATATACATTTCTAAAAAAAAAAAAAAAAAAAAAAAAAAAAAAAAAATCGAAATGTTCATGAGTTCAGATTTGGAAATGTTCCAGTTAAACAACTGGTGACGGTGACTGGTTTATGTGGAGTTTACATGTTCTCCCTGTGCATGAGTGGGGCTTTAGGGTTTATTAGCAAATGCTCAAAGTCAACTGGGGACCCTAAATATCACGTAGATGTGAATGCGAGTGTGTGTGGTCGTCCCGTCTCTGTGTTTTCCCCTGTGATGGAGTGTTTTTTTGAAAACCCTCCGCCAATTAATGTGCACCCTTTCTACGATAAAGCTGTAAACAAAGCTGGCAATATTACAAAGAAAATAAGATACCATGAAGGACGAAGACGGAAAACATCAGAGGCTGGTATGAATACTGGAGTCAGACTGTTTTCTTTTTGCCTGGTAGTCTCTTGTTTGTTGTCGCCTCTGTGTAACATCTATTATCGCTGTGAAAATCTTTCCCCGCACTGCTGAGAGCCAAACACGCCGCGGACGCTTCCACTGCATCTGTTCTCGCTGCGAGCACTTCCCCGCTAACTTATAATTGGTCGATGCTTTGTAGTCACCTGCAGCAGCTTTGTCCTGTTTGTTCCAAGCTGACCGGCGCGAGGGGCCACAGCGAGTGCTTAATAATTCATAGACACGGTTTTAATTGGAGGAGGAGGCGAGTTTCTCGAAGGAGGTGAGTCACTCGGCAGACGAGCCTCTGCGGACCGTTTGCAGCTTCAGTGCTCCACAGACGCGGAGACGTTCTCCTGCGGGTCAGAGTTTGGAGCGTCGCGGCTGATGCACATAAGAAGAGGAAATCCTGAAGCTCCCATCAGGCATGAGTCTGTACTTATGACCTATTAGAAACAAGCTGCGGCTCTTTGATAAGTCGTCCATTCCTGCCATTGTCTGTGTCGTGAGAAAGATGCACGTCTTCTATAAATACTGCTTCCAGGTGGTAAACTAAAATATCCCAGACACTCTTTTCCTCAGGCAATCCGCATGAATCGACCACCGATGCTGCTATTTCACTGTGTTATAGGAGACGTTAGGAAAAACCCGAATCAACTCATTTAAAACACATTTACCATGAAATAAAAAAAAAAAAAAGAATTTACACTTTCCTGGTGCTTTATTTACAATCATGAAATCAGTCTTTGTGTGGTCAAGTCACAGAAACCATGATTTTCATCAAGCAAACTCTTGTATACAGAAAAGTGAGAAACATCTGATGGTTCCAGGTTTTTCAAGTGAGAATTTGCAGCTTTTCCTCATTTCACTCCCTAATGAGTTAACACCGTAAACAGAAACAAGACTGCTATCGCCAACTTCAGCTCAGGGAAATCAGGATTTTCACTGCTTCCTGGTGTTTCATATACGAAATGATAAAAAAAATCTTGTTTTCCCTCACTATTCCTCCCTTAACATGCAGCTGATGGAGTCACCTCTTCATGAAGCTGACGGGGGGGACAGTCAGTGTAGGAAAGGGCAGGGAGACTCAGAGATTGCCTACAGTAAGTACTTGTGATTTGTCTGCAGTCGGAAACAGCTTCTAACCAGAAATGAGCAAAGCTCAAGAGACTTCATGGCTACACAAGGTTCGTCCTCATTAGAAATAACGGCATCACTTCAGCCACCGTTTCCTGCACCCCTGACTGGAGACGGGGGATAGTTTCACTGAACGGAACCGTATCCAAATGAGACGAGTACCAAGCAGCTTAAGAGTTTATAAAAGCGAACGGATGACAAGGGGGCGACCTAAAAGGTCTGCGTTTCGCTGGGTAGGAAGAAATAACGAGACCACCCGATACAAAACACTACAAATCCTCCTCCTTTGAGAGGAGGTGATGGGGAGGAGAGGATGAAAAGTGCTGTGTTTGTTACGATGAGGGGGACAGAGTGATCCATTCAAGGTAGCCCAAGTTTGTTTTTTTTTTGTTTTTTTTAATTGTCATTGTTTAATAAACTTGGGAGAGACGGCTGAGCTCTGGAGGCCGACTGTGTTGTGGCAAGATGAATGTGTTCAGGTCTCACCTGCTCTTTGTCCTGCAGCTCCGCCTGCAGCTCCTGCACTCGGACAGCCAGTTGGGCGTTTTTCTGCTTCTCCTGGGTGGCTTCGTTGCACTGCGCTTCAAGCTCTGCGATCTGAGGTGAACAATGAAAGGATATTAAATAAATAAATAAATATAAAATTGGGACAGTCAGCAGTGAGCAGGGCATGTGCGGATGGGCACAGTGAACGTTACTGCAGCTCAGGCTGCAGCCATGACCCGACCTGGTGACCTCAATTTTTACTGTGAAAGAGGCTGAAAGTGTGACGGGCTGAAAAAACAAAGCTGCCTCATTATCGCCAACCCGACATGGAGACGCGTGTATAATGGAAAATAAAATGGATTATTTGGCAGTATAGAGAACAGCCCGGTGCTTTATGAGGAACTGTTTGTGGTTTAGTGCTGGACTCTCTGCAGATTGTGTGTGTGTGTGTGTGTGTGTGTGTGTGTGTGTGTGTGTGTGTGTGTGTGTGTGTGTGTGTGTGTGTGTGTGTGTGTGTGTGTGTGTGTGTGCGTGTGTGTGTGTGTGTGTACCACCTGTTGTTGTTTGTTTGCTCTATCTGGATTTCTGCTGCAGTGACTGTTGTGCTACCTGTTGCTCAAATGGCATTGATGCTTCTTTTTTAATACATTTTCTGCTTGTGGACAATTTGTTTGTATACCGTTTATCGTTGACATTTTCTGGGAAAAAATTGTGGCTTAATTTTTTAAAATTTTGTTAAAAGAAAAAAAGAATGTTTACTTTTGCAGAATCCACTTGGGGCGTTTAATACGAGTGATAAACGATTGTGAATATTGCGTACAGTACAAGTTGTTACATCTGTAAAACTGAATCTTGCAGCATGTCGGAGACGGAGAATAAAAAAAGCATCACTGCAACACCAGCCCAGCTGCACAAACTGCCCACATTGATTATGAAACTAAAATGATTCTATTTATAGTGGGCTGAGATTCTGGTGCAGGGAGCACAAACTAATGAAATGTTACTGAGCCTCGGTGTGGACACATTTTCATTACTTCTTCTGGAGACGCAGATTTTAAAACAATAGCTTCTAAACCATGTTGTGACATTTTGCGGGACAGTTTGGTTCCTCTGGATGATGTGCTTCTAACCCGTCACCCGTTTCTCCCAGAAAGATCAAGATCTGCAGGTTTGTGCAGATTCCCTGCAAGCGTACAGAACTGCATTACCTTTTCCCTGAGTGTGTCACTCTCCTCCTTGCAGGTGCTGAGCTGCTTCTTCCAGGTCTCTACG
Source organism: Blennius ocellaris (assembly GCF_963422515.1). Classification (NCBI taxonomy): domain Eukaryota; kingdom Metazoa; phylum Chordata; class Actinopteri; order Blenniiformes; family Blenniidae; genus Blennius; species Blennius ocellaris. The sequence goes on along the minus strand of NC_137650.1, from coordinate 30,049,804 downwards.
TTAGCCGACGACTCCTGCAGTGCGTCCACCAGCCTGGCGTTGCTCTCTCTCAAAGTCTGAAGCTCCGTCTCCCACTTTTTGGCGTTGGTGTTGCTGCCAGGAAGGACGGACGGAAAGAGAGACCCCCCCCAGAACAAAGTTATTAAGGGAGGGAACATTTTTGATTTACCGCCTTTGACATGGCAAATACCACTACAAAACCCTTCGAGTCACAATCATTTGATGGGCCGCGGTGTAAATCGTACCGTCAGGAGACGTTCAGACAAGTACAAGAAGAAAAGGGAGAAGTCACAAGGGTTTGAATCCCACAGACTGAGTGGTTCTGTCTTATCAATATGGTTGGAGAGGTTGTGATGTATATTTAGTATGCATCACTGTACCCTTGCTTATGCATGGCTGGGTCGGAGTGTTCTGCTCTCCATCAAATGTGGACAGACTTGCACCGCAGCATTCTGCACTCCTCGGCTCACTTCAGTGACACTCAAACAAAATCCTGAAGCCTTGAGATGAGCTCAGAAAAGCACCAGAGGAAAAGGTAAGCCCAACAATGTGTTGCTGGCCCATGCTGGAAATCCTCAGCATGTGTGTTTTCCTTTGATTTATTTGATGTTTGAAGAGAAAAGTTGGATTAAACAGGTAATTTAGATAGTATATAAGGTTAACAACCCCCCCCCCCCCCTTTTGTACAAACCTCAAACTTCTGACCAATCACAATGGTGGACAGGAATCACATGAGAACAACAACAACAACAACAAAAAAAGCCTGCACAGACAAACAAACTGCGAGAAAAGAATGACGTCTCTCATGTCTCACAGAGAGCAGGTTTTTGTGTTTTTGCAGAGTTTATAAACCGGATTTTCCCGAGAAACACACATAATGAAAGCATTGATAGCGTGAGCAGAAAGGCACAACCCTGCAATTTACCTCAGCTACATTTCTGGTAAGGCAACAATTGAAACCGCTGTGATTTCTCAGTTTAACGTTCGAGTCTGTAGAATATTCACAAGTACAGTAAAATGTACTTGCATGTTTTTAAATTTGCAGCAAATAAGACAATAAATAATGTAAAAATCATTGACTTATTTATTATTGCGCATTTAATTTTTATAATTGCATGCTTTGGGTGGATAAACAAACGATTTTCATGCAGTATTTCTTTTAAAAAGTACAAAATCTCCATAAAACTGTTTTGCAACTATTTTACTTCTCACTGTGCAATTATTTTTCATTTCTTTTGTATGAAAATCAGATCTGTCAACTAAAACTGTTCAGAGGTAAACCTGGCTAATCAATGTTTGTTTCCCCCCCCCCCCCCCCCCAAGTCATTTTGGATCAAATGTGAAGCAAGTGTTCTTCTTGTTCAGCGACCAGAGTGCTAATTCTGTCTGAATTTCCTCGCCGTATTTGAATCGACTCTGACGCCCTGAGGTCATCTTAATCCCATCTGGAGCCACATCTGGCGTTTCGTGCAATTAGCGATTTATATGCTTCCACCACTGGATTATAAAGAACACATAAACCAAATGTTGGAGAGGAACAGCATCATCCTTTTGATTAGATCAAATGATTTCTGAGCCCTTTGGCGAGGTAATAAAATGAAGAGCAAGAACATTTGAGCACAGTTTGGTGCTGAGACAATTTCAACAGAAGGACCCCCCCCCCCAAAAAAAGTGTGAAAGCTCTCGGGAGCGGCTGTGTGATGATAATGACAATGATGATAATGCCTCTTGAATTCAGTTTTGTTCGACTGCTGTGAGTTTATGAGGCATGTTTGCGATCAACACACTTCATTACACCATTTACACGGGGTTACACGATTCTGTCTTCAACCTGTGATGGTCCACAGGATGAAGACAGAGGTTAAATATGGGGAGACCCTGAATTTGTCCACCGATCCAACTCCGGCCCCGACTTGGAGGAGGAGGTACAGTCGATGTTTGAGTTTGAGTTGAGCACAAGAGGGATATATACTGATATTTTAAGAAATGGTTCGATGTCCAAAAACAAATTCCTTCCTTACTGAAAGCTTTGATGTGATGCATCTTTAAAAGGAAGCCTTACCTCTGTTCAACTGCACTCTTAAGACGATCGTTCTCCGTCTTCAGCACCGCTGCCTCTGGACCGACGTGGGAAATTTTCTCATCGTCCGTCCCGTTGATGCTTGACGCCTGATTGTTTGAAGGTGTCTCACGTCCAGACTCCTAAGAGCACAGAAAGACACTTCAGAGAAGATTTCGTAGCTTTTCTGATCGGTTAAAGCCGTGTCTCATAAACCCTGATCTCACGAGTGCGGCTAATGGGGTCCTCGGTTTTCTCTGTGTAAAGCACCACGAACACCTTGGATGTGTCGGCGACGACAGAGGAGGGATGAAGGGAAACTGTTGCCAGTATTCATAATGTCATATGGTGCAGCAGCTTTCTGGGTGTCGGGGCCGAGTCTGATTCCCTCCATCTGGAGCCACGGCGAGCAGAAAGCCGGCGTGGCAGCGGGCGACCGAGTGCAGACGACTCGATATACGTCCAATCAGTGGTAATTACATCTAGAGTTGACGTCATCACTGCTCTCTTACTCTGAGAAACCAGGTGCTAAGTGGCTTAGGATAACCTACGACCCGTCATTCATGATTCACACCATGACGTTAACTCATTATTTACACATGCATTATCAAACACATTACCCGCTGAGTTATTTCTATCCCCGTATATGGCTGCAGCTTTAAAGCCCCGAGTGTGCACACATTTGTGTTTAAGCCAAATCTGATCGATTTAAGTGTTAAGTTATTTTATTTATTTTCTCTGAGTTTTCTCATGGTAAATGTCAATAGTGAGTCAACAGGAAAAGGGGTGAAAAGCAGAGGTGTTGCAGTGAATCAGAAATTCAGACAGCGGAGAGACATGATATACCTGGGAGTGATTACTCAACGTCTCCCCCTTCTCCTGGGATTTATCCCTCGCTAGTTTGGCTGCTTCTTTTACCTCCTGGAACTTCTCGGCAAACTGAAAACACGAAGGCGATATTAGTAACACACAGTATGGGGGTTTTCCTTTCCTTTTAAAAGGTGCATGAGAACTGCGCTGCCAATTATGTAGTGGTGGCAAGGATGGATGAGACCATTGTGTACACTCTCTGGTCCTCTCACAGTGTCTGGCTATGAATCTCGCTCTCACCTTCGTCAGCTGCTGCTCTGAAGAGAAGCCGAGCCCAAACACAGTGTTCGCCCTGCTGTCGGCCCACTGGCCAAACTTCTGGGACGTCTTGGTGAACGTCATGTTGGGTGTGATTGTACTGTTGATGATCACCTGTGGGAGGGGGGGGGGGACAACCAGTCATCTCAAAGCAGTTCTGGACATCCGGATCATAGCCAATACACATTGCTGCACAGTTCAGTAGTCCATCTGATTGATGCGATTTCTTCGACAAGTTTCCTTTTCTTTGGGTTTTTGGAAGGTCTCCGTCTGCCCGACCGAGACCTTCCAGAAGGACAACACAGCAGCAGCATTCACATAATGAACAGTCCCACCAATTTAGTGAAGGACAAAGCTCTATTGTAGCTCAGTCATACCACAGTGAAACTGTAACACACTGCCCATGCCTATGCCCACACTGAAGCGTTTGATTGACAATTGCGCCTTTTATTAATTTTTTTTCCTTCTTTTCTCGTCTTGGCCACTGCATAAATGAGTCAGATTCATATGCATGTTTGAGAGCCTCTCAACAATAAAGGACAATTAAATCTTCCACAATGTCATACATTACTATACTTTACACTTAAAGAACCGTTCGCTTAAATGGTGCTCCTGTTCACCATTCTGAAGCGAGGAACATGTGGCATTTGCATCAAAAGCAAAGAAATTAAATATGCATTAATGAAGCATCATGCCAAACGGCGACGACTCCGTTTCACAATGACATTTTGTGCAGTGGCAGTCATTATTCACCTCAACATAAAATAGACAAAATAATGAGAAATTATAGTCCTATCCATTGTAAATAATTGCCTAATGACCAAGTGTACACATGGGGCATCTGTCTGCATCTATAGTATTAATGCTCAGATTATGGCTCACTTGAAGTGGAAGGTAAGTTTATATAAGGGTTGCTGCTATGGAGTGAGAGGGAACGTGTGCATGGATTTGAATACAAAATATTCTGTCGTACTTATTTTGTTCAACAATTACAAAGAAATAGCAACTCCTTCGGATGAATATTCATATTCCCTACATTAGTGGTTCACAATCTTGTCCCTATTTCCTGTAGTATTATCTCCCTTGTAAGAGACCTGGGGGCAAAGATACTTTAGCACCGAGAACAATCATACTCAGTGCTGATGAGCTGCACCACGTACAAAAAGAGCGAGTCACAACTAAGCATGTGAGGTTAATTCTCAGATACCTCGCTGGATAAAATGGATCTGCCTCTGAACCGGTGTGGCGTGACAGGCTGCGTGCGTCTGCTGCATTACTTCCTGGAGCTCATATTGCCTTCAATAAACATCTGTGTGTAATACATGTGATCTCCGACTGTTCTTCACTACAGCTCATAAACCCTCTCCACAGCTCCTTCCTGAAAACCGGACACGGACAGAAGGACACAAACAGTGTGCAGCAGTGACTGCTGACCCACTAACCTCTAAAGCAGTCAGATTACAGTCTCTATATTTGCCTCCACGTCGATTCACCTGTCGTGGCTATGCAGCAAATCAGATGCAGGGGAAACATATCTGCCGCACTCTAAAATCGTAACTGGTGCATGTAGCGGTGTCAGACGAAACCAATAGACGCTTGTGATACTATTTCAGTGTGACCGGACGTCAGAGATCTGTGCGTTTACTGCGCACCACTGTAAATATAGGCACGTCTCCCACTTTCTGTACCGCTACTGTACTTGTAAACACAAAAGCACCAATTATTTATTACTGCATATACACAAAATCGCGCCACTAAAAGATATAGCAGAACTTAAAAACGGCACATGCAAATTACCCCAACAATTAACAAACGATAGAAGACAGTTTAATCACTGTGCAGCCCCCCGTTTCATAGCAACATGGCTCTGAAACACAGGATTAGAGAATTCAAATTGCTGACAGACTCGTGTCCTTTCCTACGCCCCCACTGTCTCCGTCTCCCATCTTTTCTCTGGCTGCAGTCTTGAAACACTTCACACCACATCATTAGTGGACACAGAGATCCAAAAGCAAAGTCTGAGCAGACAGAAAGTGAAGCATTAGCAAGCGATGGATACCCCCTTAGACGTTCATGACTCATTCGGAACAATGTTAATGGCTTCTAGAGGAGGAATTCACTGCACATGCACAAAAGAAGCCCTCAATCAAATACAGTAACTATTCAAGTTGCAACCTCTCGTTCAGGCTGCATTCTCTTTATGCGAAGCCGTAGTTTATCAAGGCACCAATAATCTGATTTAAAAATCTCGAGTCTTTGGAAAAAATTCCTCATCAAATCCAAAGCGACCTAATTTTGTCTGGAGAGAAACCTGGGTCGAGCTCCAACAACACTCACACGTCTCGTCTCAAGCGTACGGAGTGAATATTTAACAGAGCTCATTGCACTGGCTCAAAGAGAAGTGTTAAGATAAGATGAAACTTTAATGACCATTGTGGGGGAAAAAACTGGGCCGCTGCTGCAGCTTAAAGTGTACACAGAAAAACAAAAAACAAGGTAAACAAACAGAAAATGTACACATCCAACAGGATGACTATAATGGAATAGTAACTAGGCCAAAAATTACCGAGACAAAAACTTATCAGTAATAAACAGTCATTCAGCTAATTTTATTTTAGTCCATGTCTTTTGTTTGCTATAACCCTACATATGATTGTCCGAATTTCACATTCAACCTATTATTGAGCTTATACATATAGCATAATAAATATAATAATATAGCAAAAGTTCTGGTAAAACGGAACTCCAAACAGCCAGAGGTGATTTGTTTTTGAAGCCTGTGGGTAGAAAGATGCTCCTTAGAGCTATAGTAGGTGAGCGAACCTCCAACTGGATAATGACCAGTGCGATCCACTTTACATCACTGAAACGAAACACTGCAGACACGAAGCTCTTTAGTATCTTAAGCGCTGCCACTCCCAACTACGCATCAGAGACCATTCAATTTTGCTGATGATCAAATGTGGACAATTTGAAAACTGATTTCTGAACTTATGGATTTATAAATAAAAAATGTTTTTTTTACTATGGAACTAAGCATTAGTCAGACCCCTGAAACCACTGATAAATCAACTCATCAGTCAGGCTTATTAAACCAAAAACACAACAAATCTTTTGATTAAAACTCATTTAATGACTGAAACCAATTTGCTGATTTCTACGCTTTTTGATCAAATTGAAAGGAATCGCTTTGAGATGCTGGTTGGAGAGAAGAAATTGTTTGAAGACATCTGATTAATTTGACATTAACATGACATGTGAATTTGTTTAGTATGTTCGTGAGTTTTTATTGGTACATAAAAGTCGATTGTTTTCAGTTATTTCTCTGCCTGTAACTAAAAGCATCTTTCATTTAATTTTTTTTAATTTTGTATATTGACAATAGAAATATAAGAAATAAAGAAATGAACAATGAAGCAGATATTTGATTGTACGTATTGAATGGAATCTCACGCATTCCCATCGTCTAATAAAAGTGAATAAATCACGTAAACGTGCAATAAAACAGCTCGCTTGAACATACGGGGACATACCAGGTTACACCAGCTTTTATGTTTTATTTTTTTGTTCCCTGTGACTGTATGTTGGCATAGACGAGTGCACGGCTCGGTGAGCAAGCGAATGAGGGAGTGGGAGGCCGACACGGCGAGAGGGGGAGTAGAGTGACGCTGGCAGCTGTGCGGATGGCGAGCTGGGCTGCGGATCAAGTGGCAGAGGAGGCCAGAGCGAAGCTCGGCAAGCTAATGGCCCGAGGGTCAGTTGGAGATTCAGACAGCCAGGAGGTTATAGGAGAAAGCTTCCTGGGCTGATTGCGTGTCTGCAGAGTGGAGAGAATCTGCGGAGTCAGTAGAAAAGATGGGGATGTATGTTAAAAAAAAAAAATTTTTTTAAGTATATTTGAGATTGAAGGCACTTCGATCACATGTCAAGAACCAAATACCGGAGAGATTTGTCATGGCGGTGAAAAAATAAAAATGATCCACCGCTCAATTTAGTGGCTTGTTTTAGAAAATATAAAAGTTGTGGATCTCTAACAAGAAAAAACTTTTGGGTAATGTGAAACTGACAACCTTGTTCTTTGTGTTTCACAATGGTGAAAAATTTTGAGTAAAGTTGGTGACGCACAGGAGGAGCTGGCAAGGAGCGTTATTAACTGAAAGCCGGCCAAAGAAAGACGAGATGATGGTCACGGCGCCCTCTCGTCGAACCCAGACCGCAAAATGGAAAAAAAAAAATAAAAAAATGTGATTGCTCATCACGCAGAGGTGTGATGGAGATGAAGAAATGTTAAATATCTTTTGCGTGTCCGCCAACTGCTTTAACGACCCGATGTTTTTCATCTTGCTGTATATGAGGAAGTGCAAAAACACATCGTTCCCTGGTGGCAATGACGCAGGTTTGGTTTCCTCGGGGGGGTGGGGGGAGGGGGGGGGGACTTAGTTGGACTCGGGAGATCTGACGTCAAGTCCAAATGTTGCCGGTGTGAGCTGGCGCTGGTTGGAAACGTGGCCCTGTAAGGAAGCAGGATCGGCCGATCAATGCGTCTGACACACCAGACGGCACCGAAGCATCTACTTTATACCTGCTGTTCGCCTCGGAGGTTCTGCAGTGACCTTCATGTGCGATTTTGCAAAACTTCAGGAAGACTCAAAATATGCTCGATTTCAGCCTCATTGCAGGGTTTTGAGTTTTTCATGCGGGGGTTTCTGCCTCTGTTCTGGGATCAGGATTTCAGCCATTATGTCAACAAAAAAAAAAAAGTTAAATCATAAGAATTACTTTTTTTAATCAGGATATAAAAACACGTTCAGGGCTTATTTGAGCCCTGTTTGCTGGTTTGTTACATTTGTATTGTGCTCAACATCGCTTCATCATGCTTAGTTTGAACTCCAGTCGACCCAAAGTCTGTCCCTCTCTGTAGGGATCTACTCGCTTTCTGATTGCTAAACATTTTATTAATGTATTCTGGACTGAATCAGCGATTTCAGCGACCCGTAGCAGACCTTCAAAAGTGTATTCCTAATGGTAAAATTGTAAAGTTTTAATCATTTTCAGCCGAGTTTAGTTCCATTTCTCTGAATGTGATATCTGAATAAATCTTTTTTTTTTTAGTACATTTAGTACATATGCTCATGTCAACCGTTGGCTGTATTGAGATGTAGCATCAGAAAACATTACGGACTTCCATTCTATAGCACATTCTTATTATATCGATAATCTGAAAGCCGTTTTTATCATCAGCCATGTTGACTCACCCACAAACACACCGATGGCATTGGCAGCGTGCCTGGCTACACTCTGATAAGATCTGTGATCGAACCACCAGTCCTGGGGGCCAATCCAGCTCTACCAACTGAAACATGGCTGCCACGACGCCAGAATCAACATGCTTGATACGACATCATTTTACAGAGCTGTAAAGAACGTTCAAGCTGCGTTTCCTTTCTCACTACATACTGTTTATTAGATCAACCTCGTTCGACATTAATTTCTTCAGCTTGGCCAGCGTGTACGAGGGCGAGCCTTTATTGTCTTTGACTTTTCATCCTAATAGCCTCTGATGAGAAATGTTTACAGCACAGAAAGTGGTGGTGTTTGGGCCTCACACTAGCTCACAGCAGCTTTGGTGTAACTGCAACATAATCCTAATGGATAATTGTTTAGGGACTTACAGCGGCCCAGTGCCTCCTCTCTCCCGTGACAGCTGGGCATACAACAAAACACCCAATCCATCTTGATTTTAGAGGATCACCAAAACAAACCGGATGCCGTACCCCGGCGGAAATAAAGCTTTGTCTCAGGTGGAAACAAAAAGCTAAAATAACTGCATTACGTGCGGTTATATTTTTCTAAATGTGTTGATGGCACCAGGAAAGTAGGTTGGAATGTGCACATGAACAACATTAAAAAAAACAAAACAATATGCACACAATTAACCTAAAATTGAATGTGAATTTATCGCATTTTAGGAGAAGTCATCTCAGAAGGTGTAAATGTGTTGCATCCACCTCTGAAGGGAGAAGCAGCAAACGCAGCTAACAATCTTAAAAGGATGACTACAAATGCTTTTCTGCGTCCAACTGGGTTGAATTATTTAAAATCAGAACATCTCGTTTACTTGCAAAAAAAAAAAAAAAGAAGAAGACATTCAGACTTTAAAAGCGTGGCTCGTCTTGCAGACACGGTTACATACCTCGGCTAACAAAGCGGCTCTGCACGTTAGAATAAAACTCTATTTTGGACGTCTTCTCTCCAGCGTTGGCAAAGAACAACAGAGAGTCAACACAGTTCAGGACAGTGACTGCTTTGTAACGATCATTGTCCTCTCCAGCTTTAAAATAGAAGTAAAACTCTTGAAAGAGTTGATGGAGGAATACAGGGTGTCACGTATTATGTAGATAGTTGACAGACTCCTTTCGAGAAATGGGAGTTCATATTCTTGACTGAATCCTATCTTTATGGTAATTCTGGGCACATGGCTTGAACAGAAGGAGCACAATAAGGTAGTTTGAGAGAAACGGGAAAGATAATACGAGGTGAAAATGTAAAAAAAAAAAAATACAATCCTGATAACGCTCCTGGAATGATTCATCGAGAACCGCTCGAAATCTCTTGACTGCGTTGTCATGGCGTTCGGTACATCGCCGTGCGAGAGGCACAATTGGAGACGAGCGGGAGTCAAAAGTGCTGATATGCTCCTCCACTTGCCATATCATCATCAGCGAGTTTCCCAGGCATCACGGACGGATGAATACAATCTGACGGCCTGTCATAGTTAGTGCGTGCAGCAGCACACACTATTCTTCTGGACAGACCCGTCTCCCTTCCAGCTACTTTACAAACTAGACACCAAATTCAACATCTACTTGTTATGACTCGACATTTTCTCATATTTGGCGACTATACTCAAACCAACGTCACTCTGGGTTTATTAAAAAAAAATGGAAGTGTTTCAAATCCTCGTTCTAATATCTCATTCATGCTGGCTGTCTGGAGAGATTTCCTGACGTGCTGTTGTGTTGCGAGAGGCAGAAGAATGTCAGAAGTGGGAGGGCAGAGAGAGAATTATTGGCCTTGGATAGAGTGACACAAAAACACAAGAGCGGTGTGTGATTACCTCCCATTGTCTTTCCTTACAAAGGAAACCTACTTGTCAAATCCGTAATTTGGGGTAGGGGGTTTCTAATCTGTTTACATCTGTCCTACGTGGAGCTCCACGAGTGCTACTTGATGACATAACAGATTAGAGTTTTGGCTTTCTGGCTGGGGAAAGAGGAGCGTTTTAAAGCTAATCGAGCCTGACTCAACATTTGCAGGAATAAAAAAAAAAAAAGAAAGAAAATTGTAAAAATGCATTAACTCAACATTTACGAAAAGAATTCGGCAGGAAATGGCACTGGATAACGCATTTTCAATCACAGAATTCACAAACACTTTATTTTTATATGCAAGTCAGATGGTTAGTGGGACTAAACACAATTTCAAATACAGGCACATTGAAGACATGGTTTGCGCTTGTTCGTCACTGTAACTGGCACGGCAATGCAGAAAATGCTCGCCGTGCAAATGGTCCACATATATAGATGTGACTTCCCTGTGAGTCGCACCCATCAGCTGTTGGCTCGTTCATTTTAACTCCAGAAACGCGGCGGAAACAAACCGACCCAAACTGTAAACCCGTCAAGACGCTCGGCAGGTGAAATGTGCGATTCAGGATTGTGCCAGAAGTAACTGCATGACGGTGTCAACAGAGGGATAGTGTTGTCATAACGCTCCTCCGGCTTTCACACGAACAGATGAGTCTCATCGCCATGGAAACACTCAATCTACTCTTTCAGGTAGCAGAGGAAGAAGGTGTGAATATGAAATATAAGGAGACTCACGTTTTTTTTAAAATTCTATTTTGTATCATCTAATTTAAAGATAATGTTCTCATGGTGACAACTATAAATTATTTAAGAGGTTGGTTGGTCAGTAACATCAGAGCTCCTCAAATCATGGCTAAGAAAAACAGAAACATCGATGGCCAGTTTAACAGGGAAAAGGTGAGCTGATGCAGCGTGTCCATTCCGTAATGGCCTTTTAAATGTGAATTCCATGGGCTGCATGTTGCTAAGCATTAATTACAATCAATTAAAGCTAATTCAAGCTTGTCAGATATGCAGCCGCCAGTTATTCCAGCTAATTTGTTTGTGTTAATTCTTTCCGATGGGATTCAGACGTTGCTTCAAACCCATACAACCATTGCTGCTGTTACTTTTACACACAAAGTAAAGTGTATTTCATAATATTGTATATCTGGAAGACTTCCACAAACATTATTTTTCTTAAGAGGCATCACTTTCAGCTAGAAGGCAGAAAATCTTTAGTATGCATAGACATGAATGACGTAACAATACGTTTTCCTAAATGCATCAAGTGGATACACGTAGCAAACTCAATGCCAAAATATTACGTGTACTGCAAACAAATAACATAACAGCAATATTGACAATAGCCTTTCATAATTTTAAGCTGTTTGAATTATTGCATATAAAATATTTATATTTACAACAATTATTATTATTCAAGCTTTGTATTAAGTATGCTAATTTACATACAATATCTGTATTAAATAAGATGTGTGCACGCTTAGCATTAACATCTGTGATGGCTTCTCTATCATTCTGAAACGCTACCCGCTCCTGCCGGAACCAGAGTTTGAATCCGTCCCCACAATCCGTCTGTCCTTTTGCTCTATTTCTATCCTCTAACCCCAACCGAACAGAAGAACTGTTGGATTTCTCCTCTATAAGAGCCTGGAAATGACTGCTTTGTATTCGGTGCTATAGAAATAAAATTGAATTGAATATTGTACACAACAGTTCTACAAGGCCCTTCGAGTAGCCTACTATTACTTTTAACTTCCCACTATGTCATGATGCGCTACAAATCAAATCTCGTAATGAAATGTAGAAATGCTAAATATTGCATTGGGACCAAAAGCGAATCATCTTACGTGCCATTTTCTACATTGTCACTGTGATGGATGTCTTATGTAATGCTAAATCAACCCAGACAAATGGAAATGAGTGCGAGACATTTTAAATGGTCTAATGTTAAGGTTAATACTCATCAATGTAACATTATCAATGGGCCTGCCAATTCCATTTGTTCCAACATTTAATGCCTTTCCCTTCGCGAGTCTCCGGAGAGCAGTTGAACGTTTCCCCGTCGTCTCCTCCTGATGGTGTTACACACAGAGGCAGGATATGCGAGCGCACATACCTTGGATCCATCCACGCTGATGATGCGGTAGCTGTTGCGTGTGCTGTCATAAAAATAGGAGACGGTGACAGCCTGCTTGCTGGCAGGAACCCAGTTCTTCTTGGTGGTTGGGTCGATCTGGAAGACGTGGGCCCGGGTGGTGTAAATCGGCTGCTCCCTGAAGAGCGGGGAAAAGAGCAGAGGGACAATATGAGAGTGTTATCCGCACATGAAACACAGCATCCCGACTACAAATCAAGAAAACATGCGTGCAAGTCTCATAAAAACTGAGCCCAACAGTCGTGGCGTGACATTAAGTCCCGATAACTGTGCGGCAGCAGGCCTGCAGAGGGGAGGCGTGCGTCTCCAGAGGTCCTGATTCGGGGTAGAGTCTCAGGACGGGCGGGAAGGTGAGAATGTAACACAACCCTCAATCCTCATAGCAACCCAAAGCCATTAGCACATAAACGCTCCCTTCACTCTCATAGGACAGACAGCCAGCAGCCATAACATTATAACCACTGAAGGGTGAAGTGAGTACCATGTATATATATTTTTTTGCACCTCTTAGTGAGTGGGATTTATTAGGAAGCAAGTGATCAAATAGCTTTCAAAGCAAGCGTATTATGAAAATTAAAAGAAATATGTCTCACTGCTGTAATATACTGTTTACTATCATTTTGGAAGTTTGCACCTATTCATCTTCTATACACACTATATGTAAGTTTGGGTCATGGGGGAGGGTGTACTTTGAAAAGGGCGCATGTACAGAAAGAACATGTAATCTCAAAGAAGTGCCCTGAACTCAAGACATAAACCAAGAAATTGTCAATGTGAGCTCAAACCAGCATTTATCACGGCTTCATTTTTTAAAAACTTTCCTCTTACACAAGAGAAGCACACAATGCACTGAACATTGATCATATTATTCTTTTAAACTTGAGCCGTTCCGAGAGCCTTACTGAAAAGAGTCATCTCACTTTTCTCTCTAAAAGTTATTAACTCTGATGGGAAGATGATGTTTTCGATTCAAACCCTGAAATTAACCTAATGACAGCACTAACGGGTAGTTTCAGTCACCTTAAAGGAGCAAACTACAATTGCTCTGGGACAAATTGTTATAAAAAGTTGAGTTTTCATTTCCCTCAGTTGCTATGTTATTGTATATCAGCTCAGTGCATATGATAAAACATATATACTTAACGTTCTTACAGAAGAAACCCTAAAAAAAAAAATCCCAAAATCTATTGATTTCTTCTCATTTGAATCTGTAAATACTGTATGCATTGAAACTTGCATGATCGTGTTAGGAAACTGATCAATACTGTTTCATCTATGTTTGACAAGGTAGAGCAATCTGCCTGCTATAATGAGCAGCTCCTTTCCCCGGGGTCTCAGAAGAGCATCAGTGTCGTGGAGGAGGATCGGGAATCAGACCGCCAGTTAAACTTGAATGACTGCAGATTGAAAACACAGAGGAAATGCCCCTCCTCTTTATGACATCTACACACACACAAATTACTCACTCTCTCACTCGAGAAACACTATGATTATCTTTACCCTCTGTCACTTGTATGCAGACACACGCACACACTTACTCAGATGTCCAAAGTTACAAGCTGAAAATCCCCATCTCCTCCTCTCAAGTTTTCAAAGTGTCAACGCAAACATTCTCGTTAGGCGTAGATCTTGTATTCCTTCAGCTGGTGGGGTATAAAGTGAAGCTCCTGAATATTTTATCATTCCCATTTTTATGAATCGGCACAGCAGTCATGTAAAAAAAAAAAAAAAAAATAATAATCATACATACACTTTAACAGTAGAAGATCAAAACATCAATGAAGGTAAAAACCCAGTTGCATATCTCATTAACGGTGGTGCTTCACACAGCCTGGACCCAGCTGGTGAGAACTGCCATACGGATTAGCTCATTCCAGAAGGTGCGAGCTGAGGGTTGAAATGCTCTCCCATAATGCTCCAAGAGTGAGGAATAATTATGTGGAGTGGCTGATGAGAGGGATCAGAGGACACCTGAAGAACTTAATAATAGTTGCAGATGATGAATATGGGGGTGACTAATAGGAAGCACATAACCTGGTGAGAAATAAAATGGCAAATGAAGGCGTGTGGTTACTTGAGTGCCCAGAAAACTTCTCTATAGCTTACTTTGAAGTGGGGCTGAATGAAGACATAATTTATTGGATCATCCTGGCAACTATTGCTTATCCAGCCACCATCATCTCAGTGATATCATTAGGACAGCCACATGAAACACCCAGCTCAACAAAACAATAGGTCAACCCAAGGTGTGATTTGTGTTTTTTCAGTGACGGCAGGGGTAATGAAAACGCATTGTTTTATTAAAAAAAGTGAAATCCCCCCATGACTGGCACTCACGAGTTTCAATCGCCGCCTTTGGGTGAATGTTTGACTCTTACAGACATAGAGGTACATATATCCCGTTAATTCCCCCCCCCCTGCAAATCGCACTTTAAGTCCATCAGCTAATCTTGCATAACGGACGTCTCAGACGTGCAAGACGAGGCATGAATGTGGATAAAGAGACAATTCAATCCAATGCTTCCACAAAGACATTCACTTAGTTGTACAAGTGACAGGCACCATTGTGTGAATAAAAGGACAATGACAGCTTTGGATATAAAAACCTAATCAAAAATTGAGATGCATCTGCCACATAAAACATGTGGGGTATTTATCATTTTAAGAAATTACTGGAAAGAATTGTTGAATGCAGCACCATTCGAGAGTTTGGGGAGAAAAAAATAAATAAAAAGGAGTCTCACAGTTAAACCCTCCTAAGTGCGTTGATGCCTTCAGTATCACATTGTCCTGGAAATCAACACAGTCCAATTTATTCACACCTCACTGTAAAGTAGGTGGAAGACAGAGCTTAGTGGCATATTAACAACACACACTCTTGGCTGCCATCCACAGCGATGGTGCACCCACAAACTTTACATAACAATGCATTTTGGAATACAACAACTTCAATTCCTCCGTTTACGGGTCCCTGCTCAACAAGCGCTTTAAAGACCGGCAACCTGATTGCAACACAATAAAAATAGCATAGAGCACCAAACTTTAGCAACTTCAGTCTTGAACTCACCCTGATGAGGAAAATCGACCACGTTTAAACATTCTGCACAACTGACAGACGCTCAAAAGTCTTTGGAATAAGCTCTACTGGCATCGAACGGAGAGATTGTAATGAATTGAATTCTCCCTTCACCTCAGTGGGCAAAACAAATGCACAAATTTAGCCGCAGGCGCTTTCTGTGTCCCAACTCTGGAACCGCAAACTTTGAAGACCGCATTGAAAGGCTGAGAAAATCTCGGGCACATCTGTCTGAATCCGATAGCTTCAACCCAACCCAGAAATCCTCCATTCCCAAGACGAAACATGATTCAAAGGTGAATCCTTTGGAGCCTCAAACATTCCAGGAATGTTGCTAAGTAAACATGACAATATGCGTGAGTGATGCGACATTCCTGTCTGACGCACACACAAACCCCACCCAACATTAATTATTTTTTTTCATATGCACAACGAAGCAGAGTAAATCTGATTAACGAGAAAGAAAAACACTTTATATCTCAGCTCAACCAACACTGCTGATGCTTCTCTAACCCCACCAACCTAAAATACCATGTGGCTTTAATGACCAAAGCAACATTTCAAGCTTCAATAAAGCCAGACTACGTTTACGCAGCTCCGGGGAGTGACAACGCTGCCGCAAACCTTCCCAGCAACCGAGGCATAGCATGACCATGACCAGACTGAACTGCACGTGAATTGTACATTGGGTTTCCACGCACTATTCACTGCATGTCAACAAGCCAATCAGATGGAGCCCAGATGGCATTCGTCACAACAGATCAGATTTTAGTTAATCATTTCAACATCACATCATGGTGGCAACAGATCTGAAGCACCAAAAAAAAGAAAAAAGAATAAAATCAATGAAAATTCTGGTGGGAATTGCAAATGTGGGCATGATTTAAAAAAAATATATATAATAAAACAAATAAAAGGCAAAATGGCAGTTTCATTGTTGTCGACTACTCGGGTCCATTAAGTGAAAGAGCCGTTACTTGGAGATACAGATCCTCAACCACAAGGACATCAGTATCATATACATGTTTGTATTTATCACAAATTATTTGCACATTACGTACAGCAACCCGAATGGCATGTTTGCCCACATACCGACTGGTAGATAACATGTACCAAGTGCACGTAAGGAAGACGGTGTCAGAGAGAAGAGCCGGATGAGGCCACAACTCTCCACAATCCGTCTGCAGACACCTTGTTTGGTTGAATGTATCCTGCAGACTGAGAAGACCGCTTCTTTCAAAGAAAACAGCCCCTGAATTCATACAAGGTTCCTGTTAAGTTTGTGGAGTTAAAGCGAAATATAAAAGAAAAAAAAAAATACAGTGATCTTCATGGACTCATTCCTCATGTATAAATCAAAGGCTCATTATGAAACAATAAAACACCTTTTTTTTTAAAACTTTCAGCTGATCAGGATGATAAAAACTTAATTTGTAATGTTTTGCCCTTAAGCAAGCGGCTCTTCCAAAATCCTAGATACTTATAATTATGATTATATGGTGTCTGTGTGCTATGTCGAGTTATAAATTACTAGGTTAAATAATTTGCCTGTTAATAATCTTTGTTGTATAATCAACTGCTATTATTATTAGTTTTGCCATGTATAGATTGGGCACTGAAATTGTTCCAATCTTCACTGTGCAGCATCTTTTCCACTTACAAAAATCTGCCACGAAAAAGCATTTACACACAATTTCCGATCATGCAGTATTTGTGTTGTGTGTTTGTGGCATTTCATATTATTTCTCCACTTTTTTTTTTTAATCTCGGCCTGTCATTTATTTTCATAACACGAAGGGCTTCAGCTAAATGTGTGAAGTTCATACAAGGGTGTTAGTGGCGCAGTCGCACTTTGTTGATGCAGCAAAAACTCTTTACGCTCAATAAAAATCATTACAAATCCTACATTTTATGAAGGACAGCCATGCACTTGAGAAAATAAACCTACATCCGTCTCATCCGAGAGCTTTCTGCATTTTTTTTTTTTTTTTTTTAAAGAGCAATAAAAAAAAGAAATCCAAGAAAATATACCCGGACTCTCAAGTATGGCTCCATTAACAGGGTGCAGATGGTGTCACTGTTGTTCCAAAGCTTTCCAACAATGTGCTAAACGACTTGTGCAGAGGACAGTTAGTTCAGTAATACTTTAAGTGGCTTCCTATGACGTACTGCTGGAAATTATGTGACACGGGTTGATGGGCAGCAAATATTCATGGGCTAATAAAGCTTTCACTTCCATCGGGATTATGGTTCTCGCAGAAACGAAAGCCTAATAAATTCACTGTCCCCTTTAAGCCTAATCTGGGTCTATATCTGCTTTGGGAACAACAAAACCCATTTTACAGATCGGTGTTGTCGCTTTACACACACACACACACACACACACGCGCACGCACACACACACAGAAACACACACGCTGACCTTTGCAGTGGCAGTGTCCACAGCCAGCTCACACTGGCAGGGGGAAGACGAGCGAAAGGGCACCGCTGAACACATGGATGCACTCACACAACTGTTGGTGGAATCCAGTAGATCTGCTTTTCTCAGATAAAGAGCATTAGGTTGATTGATTTTACAGGATACAAAATAAATAAATAAATGGACGGCAACATTTGGGACTTTTTGAATGCTGAATTCTTTGTCCCGCTGACTCGCTGGTGCTCTCTGTCCCCATCTGGTGCGCTGAATAATTTACAGGTGTGTGTGTGTGTGTGTGTGTGTGTGTGGTGGGGGTGGCGAGGAGTTTGTCTGCACCGTCTGTACCTACGCACACCTACACACCCACCTCGGGCCCATCCATGGCGATGATGCAGCAGTCGTCTTGCGTTCGAGCAAAAGGATAAATTAAAAAGGGAGGGACGTGTTGACAGCCAGACGCCCAAGGACTCAAACTGTTTTCAAAGTTTATATACGTGTGGAACTTCAAGAGCGCACCATCGAGACACCTCTGCCCATCAGCCTTAGACCGACGATGAACTTCAATTTACAGTATAAACTCCTGAATTTAAGCAAAGTTTGCTCAGAGGGGGATTATTGTGATGCTTAAAAGGGGACATTTTAAGATGATGTGGGAGGACACCATGTCCTGAGAGGAAGTGTGAAAAACACACAGGCAGCTTCTATCCTTGACTTAAGACTTTGGATGAGGATGTTAATGCAAGCGGCTGCAGTCACGCTGCATTTGTGTCCCTCTACACCTGGAGTGGCTGTATTTTTTTTCGCTATGTGGAAAATCGGCCCCATCCAGATTCCCGAGTGAAAGAATCCACTCCGGCTTCATTCCCCAAACAAACTGGGCTCATCAATCAATCACCCAGACCTCTGTCGGATGTCGATGAGTTCGGGGAGGGGGAGTGTGAGGTCAAACGATAAACGAATCAACGTTGAGCCTCGAACAGCCTTTGCAACCCGTTTGGCGTGAAAAAGCAGTGTCAGCAGCTTCAGGTATGTGGGGTGCTCTCTTCATATCCCAACAGAAAGTGAATATCGTGTCACTGGCTCCAGACCACGAACACACACAAAACAGCCTTTGGAACCACGTACGAGTTCGTATTCAACTTGACAATGCGGGGATAAAAAGCAAAAATTTTGTTATAGGTTTGAACCACAATCTCAATTTCAAATTGTAAGACATATGTGGCCACATACACCATCCAGCTGCCCGTCGGCTCAATACATCTGCCGGAGTCATTGATCAGCTCTGGGCAAAGCTGACAGGGTGGTCACGTTTGCACGAGCAAAAGAAAGCTCAGCCCCAAAAGGAAAGAGACTAAAGCAAGAAGTGAGCCAAGGTCGACAGTAGACAACAGCAAAAACTGGCAAAACAGAATTTGAAGCTGCAGCTTTTACATTATGTCAGACAGGTTAAAAATTGGTTTCCTTTAAAACGATTGAGACAGGAAGTAGTTATATAATATCAGGAATGACAGTGATGTGCTGCATTTGCTTGACTTTTCTGCATGAAAATGTTGGCTTTGTAGCCTGGGCTCGCTGCTCCCTCCAATGTTATATTACTTTGGCTAAAATGTACAGGAGGATCAAACGGGATAATGCAGTAAACATCTGAAATTTTAGAGAGCAACCATGCGTATTTAGGCGATGTTTTGGTATTTCCAAATACAAAAATAAAGGTGCTGATTTGTTGTAGCACAGTAAAGGTTAACATCTTATTTCTTGAAATGCGGGTTGGTACAGAAGTGTCGAGTTACTCACCAAATGGGTCATATAGAGATAGAATCAAAACACATTATCTTCATTTTCTGCTGTGTTCGGGGTGTGAAATGGGTCAGGAATGAATAGAGGAGTAAATGGTACGTTCAGGTACATTCGAGTCCAGACCCACGAGTACAATGATATGTACCACTCTAGTCAGCTATAATATGATATCGCTATTTGTCGTCCTCCCTGTGGGCCTCATCGGGTCATCAGCCTGTCAGGCAAAATGTTCCCCCCCCCCCTGAAATCCTCGAGCAGTAAACATAAAACTGTGGAATCATTTTCAGAGAAAAGCACCACAATATTGTCCATCGACCTAATGGAAACCCTCAACATACAACAAAGTCTCGTTAACAAAAGGAACCGGCGTTATGAGCAAACCAAAGGCTTTTTAGGAAGCGCAATTTACAGGCAGTAGCCACATTAATTCTACATTAGGGCTTTTCAACACATTTCAAATGAGACACACACAGGCAAGATGATCAAGGCCGTGTCAGATAACCTTCATAAGATCATTATACCACTCCCAGAATATATATAAAAGTCGGTCCTTGGGCCTGCAAGGTTTGAAAAATACCAAGAATTTGCCCGTCTGGCTGCTTAAAAAAAACTTTCCTCACAAAAGCTGCATTAGCCATTTTGTCAAATATTCATGGTGCATCAGGTGGAGAAACACCGAGCTGGAGCACTTATCCTTCATGGCTTTTCTGGCAGTCCTGACAGCAACAGACAGTAACAATGGGCTTTTCAGAGGTGAAGCATAACAAAAGAACGTCTTCTCCAATATCTGTCACAGAGAAACAAACGAGAAACTCCTACCCCGATCACCGAGTGTGCAGATCTGGTTTAAATGGTGATAAAAATCATAAACTGACGGCGAGCACAGTTAAATCACTTCACTTGTTAGTGGGCTGTGCAAAACTGCAAAACCATCATGTCAGATGAACAGAGTTTAAAATCTGTGGGACAGGGAGAGAGAGAGAGAGAGAGAGAGAGAGAGGTGGATGTTGTCTGTGTGAATGAACAAAGTAGGGAGGGGGAAGCTCTTTCGATTCATTACTGAAGCACCAGCTGGGCTTTCCCTGTAATAAACAAGCTAATGATGTCAGGAGGCCAAAGAAACGCAGGTTTTACCCTCTGATAGTGTGCGCAATAACCTGGATACCTTCTGAGGGTAACAGAAATTAAATTAATGAACAGTTATATAAGGAGCATTACAGCTGTGTTGATAAGCGTTATGTTTGTACATAAATATATATATATATATATATATATATATATATATATATATATATAGATCAGACACCATCTCAGCCTAACAGTAGCATGTTTTATTATTGGCCATAGTAAAGGTATAATGTGAGTGTTTTATAGATGAACATCTATTCCACTGAAACCTTTTTCTAACAACATCAGTCTTCACAGTTTTTTTTAAAACAAAGTCAATGATATCTGTTCTGACCAGATGATCACACAGCGAGTATCCTCTAAAATGGATTTTGAGGTTTACCTCACCAAGGAACACTTTGATTTCACCTTAAGAAAAAGAAAAAATCATATTACATTTCGATTTTCTTAATGTTATCAGAGAAAATCAATAGTGTCAAGAGTGAAAAAACAAGCCATTATGAGCTCGAAACTATCCTTGCTGTGTTTTAGCAGCATTTTCAGGCGACAGCAGCACTTTCAATCAACTACACGTCGACTTTATCTGGTCACTATTTGTCAACGTGCTTGAATTCTTGCTGTTTGAAGGATCAGCTCATCCCTTTAAAATTAACATTAAATAAAGTTAAAATGTGCCAAGAATATCAGCAGTAGAACATCACCTACACACAAAAGCCTGCCAAAAGCTTTGTTAGCTCGACTGATCAAACTTGTGTTTTTTTGGGTTCTGTTTGTTTTCTGCAAAACCAAAGAAACATTCTCTTGGTTTAGAGTCTCCTCAGGAAGACGCAGGACTTTTCTGCGTGATGCGACAGGGTTGTCTCCTGCACCTACCAGTCGTGACGACTTCCCACCAACATTCTTCTCCACCCACAGCGCGTGAAGCATCGCAGGGTGACGTTATGCAACAGACGCACACAACGGCCGGACAGTGGGAGCCAATCTGACATGCCGTTTAGTGTTTACATGGTCTCTGATGAGGAGTTACAACAACTCCTCCATTTAGATTGTAATTTCAATCCAATAGAGTCAGTCTAGTCAAAACAAATTTTAGATAGTGATTTTAATTGGATACGAGTCTGGAAAAAAAAGATAATGATCATTAACTGCACTCTTTGGAATTATTGCATATTTAATTGATTTGCAAAAGTATCCTTTTTTTTAACACTCACCTATAATCTATTGACACACTTAACCCAAGCAGGGCTCATGTAGCCCCCCCTACACTCCACCCCGACACTGGCCAAAGGGCAATCTGCACCCTGTACAGTCCATCGGAGGACAAACGCAACACAATCACCCCTTCAGGCAAAGTAGTGTCACCAATTTATATCACATAACATGCCACTAGATCGAAGGAGGAATCTCTATGGGTGTGTGTGTGTGTGTGTGTGTGTGTGTGTGCGTCTTTGTGGGAGTTTGGGGTTCCTGTGTTGTTATGGGGCTGTGGAAGGTTCATTCTGGAGTTGTTTTTATTGTTTTATCTGAACACAAATAAAGTTTGACCGCTTGTTCGGCAGCGCTTGGAGAAAACCCCGTAGAGAAATACTCCGGCCCACAATCAAACCCTGAGGTGAGAGAAGTAACCACTGCACTCATGTCAAATTAAATAATTCAAATGACTGTTTTTGTGTGTGTGTGTCTGTGTGTGTAGTTCAACTTTAAAAGACCATTAAAGGGGAGAAATGTTAAGCTTTTCTCTTACTTTGATACTTTTTTCTATTTAACTCCTCACATGAGTTCTTGTTCATTTAGAGACCTTTGTTCATTTTTCACCATTTCAACCATTTAATTTATTGTAAACCAACTGTTTATTTAAATAGCTAAACTGAAAGTACTTTTCAGTACATTTTTACTGAACTGGCAATGAACTGGTATAATGGACGTGAAAAGTGATTAAAGAAAATGTGATTTAATCCCCGTTTTAAGGTGCCATCATTAAAAGTGACCCTCCTTTACAACAAAAGGCTGCAAACCAGATTAAATCCAACCACAGCGGGTGGCACCCTCTACCATCCTGGGGTGGTAAAATGTATTGCCCAACCTAATCTGAAAGCTTGAAGGAAAGGGAAGTGAGGAAGTCTCCTCAGAAGCACAGCATG
This sequence comes from Blennius ocellaris, assembly GCF_963422515.1. Classification (NCBI taxonomy): domain Eukaryota; kingdom Metazoa; phylum Chordata; class Actinopteri; order Blenniiformes; family Blenniidae; genus Blennius; species Blennius ocellaris. The sequence goes on along the minus strand of NC_137650.1, from coordinate 30,026,750 downwards.
GCAGCAGATGGCCTCCTCGGCTTCAACCATCTGGTGAGAAGCCGTCCAATCCGCCATCAGTCTGTCCCCTTTCATTAACACCATACTTCAACAGTAAGACCTGCTCCTCGTCCCCTAGCACACCTCTCCAGCTCTCGCTCGCAGACAGGGAACACATACTACGATTAGGATTAACGGTCCACTCTCCAGCGACGGCAGCCAAGAGACCCACCGCCACGTCACATGTCACACAGCCTAATCAATGAGCGTTAAGCCTTCGGATGTCGCTCTCCGGCCAGCCAGGAGATTATTATCTATCCCTGTGTTCGGCCTGCTCCCTGCATGGCTTACTTTAAATAGCAATATGCTGATTGCATCGCTCTCAGTGTGACCACCACTTATTCGGTAACAAGTGACTTTCGGGCAATCTGAGCTCTATTTTGGACTAATTTCCGAAGTGCACTGCTCAAGCTGCAAAATGGTACTTTAAAATAAAATAATCACTTTCTAGCTCACCGTTATCATGTGAATTTCCTCGCCATATCAAATGCAACTCTTGAATAACACGTTTGTTGGTGACTAATGACATGATCGTAACTGTCAAGGTCAGGAGATCAAAGATTCACAGCAATAAAAGACAAAATAAAGATAAATACCCAAGATGTTTTATAAGCTTCTGCTTTATGATTAAATTCCCAGTTAGGCGTTGAGAAACATCAGGAGCAAAAAAGGCCATGAATCCTGCAAAAACATGACTAATGGTCCACAGTGCCCACCTTCACACACTCTTACCTACACAGTCTGGGAAGGAAGCACTCACTCCATCATTACCAGCTGCGATCAAAGTGGATTAAAGTGGACACAATTCTGAGGGTTCACATTTGATATCCAACATTTAATGTGAGCTGTGATTTTACAATGAATGAATTCTTCAACTAACCATTCATTCACTAATCAATCAAAAAAAATAAACTAGTGACAAACTATTCATTTCTGTTTGCCAGCTGGAAGATTTGTAGTTTTTATTTCGTCAAAGCCAAGAAAATGGACAATATTACGATTTCAATTCTGACTAAGGGAACTTTTCTCATATAATATGCATGAGAAATGTGTATGATATCTGTCATCATGTAATCATCATGGGAGACTTGGTAATCTACAGACAGGAAATTAAAAAAAAGAATGAAGTATTTCTTAAGCAAAGCTTAGCTTTTAATTGGTTCAAACTTCTTATTTCCATCTATACTATGTAAAATTCCCATCAACTGACATACGAATTAAAAGTTGATTCATAAAACAATATTCAGCATTTGTATTTAAGTTTGTAAAACCTATTTCTTAGATAAAAAATAAATATGTAGGCTTTTTTGTAGAATACCGCAACATTTGAGAGCTTCGCAAAAACAAGCCGGGTTAAGAGATCGCTGTGGGATTCACTGTATATAATGTTGTATTTGTTCACACGAAAACTTTTTTAATGGATAATAAAACTATCATTTGCAATCCAAGGTCAATCACTCGAGGTTTACAGAATGACCTGTTTGGTGAATCATCCAAAGAGTTGCTCTTTTTTTTCCTTCAATTTCATAAAGTAGAAGTAGCAGGAGAGTGTTTACTGGTCGGCACTGACTTGAAATGGGCAAACCGTTTGTAGGTGTGTCGTCATGCCTCAGCATGACTGCCATGCTGCTGCTGGTCCACTGGGCAACCTATGAAACACATCACAACCTTCCAAACCGGCTTGGTGGGTGCTCACAACTTGTGAGTCAAGAAAGTTGAACTGGTTACTTAGAAATTAAAACAAACATACAAAAAAACAACATGTCTACTGAGGGGGAAAAAAAGCAAAACGCTTAAAGTGAGTCCTTTTTGCTTAATGTCTGAAAAATACGTGCACATTACCGTCTGTTTCTCTTAGATTAATCCAACTTGAATGTCACAAATGGAAGAATTTCTGACGTTGACATAAATTATTCAGAGCCATGTTTGACACCCACATAAGATCTTATTACTGTTATTTCCAAGTCAAATGCTCAGTGGGGCAGAAAATTGCTATTATCTTGATGAGAAGATAGTTAATGATTGCATAACTGTGGCATTGAGCCACGGAGTCAATATTCTCACCACAGTAGACTAAAGAGGCAAAATAACGCACTGTCAACTACTGTGGGAGTATACACACACACACACACACACACACACACACGAAATAAAATACACTCACTCCCAGAATTAGTGGGCAGTGTTGACTCTGACACCTCCATATCATAACCCTCAAGTCCGTGCTGATAAGAAGAACTGCAGAAAAATCCATCTAAAAAATATTGCTCATATAAAATGCATAGGCCCATAATTAGAAATGTGTCATCAAGCATTGTCACACATGTAATGGAGATACATCGTGGACGACTCAGTCCAGCAAGAGTCCCCTCATGAATCCCCCCCCACCCACAAAAAAAATGAAAAATAAAAAAAAATCTGTCAATATTATAGTAAATTCGGGTCTTTCCCCGCGCGCAGACAAGCGCTCGAAACAACAGTTTTTCCAGGTGGAGTGGGGCAGCTGTGGAGGCATTTCTCCGCGTTTCCACCGCATAAAACGCGCACCGAGCAGGTGTCATGAGAGGCGCTCTGAAGGGCAGCGCTCTCTGGATCTACTCACCCCATTGCCGCGGACTTGAGGAACAACTTCTATTTTCTCTGCAGGTTTTATTGGCTGCACGTTGGAAGAGGGCGCGAGAGAAGGGGAGGAAAACAAAATAAACTGTGTTTTGCAAGCCCCGATCAAAGTCCAGAGACGATTAGTGGTTCCAAAGTGTTCATAGCCCGTGTGCCAGCTCCGAACAAGTCCTCCTGGCTGAAATAGAAGAGCACTTCTTCTTCTTCTTCTTGGTAAAACTCGACCGATCGGCTCAGTCTCAATTGAAGCTCCGTCCAATTCACCAAGTTTGGGTTTTTTTTGTTACCGTTAACCCTCTCCTCCTCTTCACTGTTAAATCCCACCTCGGACGGGGCTCCCCTTTCCTCGCTGTCTGCGAACAGTCTTCTGAATTAAGTTGATGCTTGCATTTCCCAGTTCGTTCCTCCCCAGCGGGATTCGCGTCTCACTTGAAGGGCAGCAGCAGCGACACGGAGCGGAGCGGCTTCCACCTGCTTCTCTTCTCCTCCTCCCACACACTCGCTTTACTCCAACCTGCGGTGGATCTGCGGTTTACCTCGGACTTTAAGACCACGGAACAATCCAAGCCTGCTTGAATAAGAGAACGAAACCCAAAAATAAAGCGACGCGCGTTGCTTTTCTACATCCGGACGCACTTACATGTTTTCGGAGTTCATTGGCTTCCAGACGCACTTTCTGAAATTCAGTAATAACACTGCTCAAATGTACAAAACTCGTTTACTCAAACGCATTTAGCCGAGCAGGCAGTTGTTAGTCCTGAAAGTCCTGAAACGGATCGATATCTTTGCGTATTTTTCCCTTTGCCTCAATTAAATTAGAGGCAGGTGTGCGCAAAAGCGGAACCATTGAATTACAAAAACGTGTTAATCTAATACTAATATGACCACATATATTAACAGATGGGTCTTCTGATAGTGTTATAAACTAAAATGTTAATGTGCTTTTCTTATTTTGAAAGTTATTCTCCATTTGAGTAAGGACTTTATTTTGACGTTTTATTGTAACTATATGAGAGTATTTTTAATTTTACTGAGAGACTGTTTCTCTTGATTTTCAGCCAATGGTAACGTCTCATTACAAATTCCAACTCCTCTTTATAATCTTGCAGCACAATTAGTGTATTATCGGATTTATTTGAAGCCTGGCGCCAATTATACTATCTTTAAAACAATCATATTGTGTTACCTCCTATAAAATCCCATTTAATAATGACAGATATAACTTTAATAGTTTTTCCAACACATATTTTTTATTCATCTTGGTGAAAAGTTTTGCTCATTTTCGACCCCTTGAAGTAGTGGCACGAGCGTGTCCTCCCGGAACCAAACATTTCAGCGACGTTTATTCCAGCGGAGATATTTCAACGACGTACCAGCACTGGATTTCCATTTCGAAGACGGAGATAGGTGATTTCTCATTTTAATGTATAGATAAACGTCATCCCATCGTTAAAATGTGCTCTTTCAAACGTTGGCTTCGTTTGAAATATTTTTAATGTAAAACCTGTTGTGTTTGTACCGATGGCTCACCCCTGTGCACTGCACATTAGTTCCGTTTTTATAGTTCCGGATTACGCATTGGCGCAGCTTAGAAAAACAATTCTTATTATAAAAAATAGATTAAACGTGTAGTTGTGCGGATAGTTATATTATACATATATGTCGTGCAACAATTTTGTCATTTTTTTCCCTGTGTTTCTCACAGAATGGGTGAGTCCACGGAGAAGGCTGAGAACTACGAGGAGATGTTTGCAAACAGGTTTACTTCAGAGGACGTGGAGTACCAGGAGTATGTGAACCGTCCAGCGGACCCCCCACCCATCGTGGAGGACTGGAGGGGTCGCGGAGGAGGAAACCAAAGAGGCAGAGATAACAGGTAGCTTAATCAATGACTTTGTTTTTGTTTGTCAGTTGCTCTTTTGGACGATCTTATTGAAAATGGATAACTGTGATATCTGTTTCCAAGACAGACATACGTACATGCATACAAAAAAGAAAAAGGATTCTATCCATCCGTCTTATTTCCCGTTTAGTCTTTATGGAGTCACAGTGTTATAATGAGGAAGGAAGCCCAAACATGGTCATGACTCGAAGGTCATGACTATATGCCAGGGTGGGGATGTAGACCGACCATTAAACAGAGAGCTTTGCTTTATCGCTCAGCTCACCACAACACGTCCAGTAAAGTGGCTCTATTCTTGCAGCCGCCTCTATGAATCTGTGGACGATCTCACGATCCCTCCTTCCATTTCATGAATAAGGCCCCGAGATACTAACTCTTCCACCTGGGGAAGGTCCTCCCTCCCTGCCTGAAGAGGGCATGCCATCCTTTTCCTTGAGAGCACCATCGTTGCTGACCCGCATCCTAACCGCTTCACATTTGGCCGGAACCGTTCCAGTGAATGCTGGAGGCCCTCATTGATATAACTACCATAAAAATAAAATCCAAGTGGTTTCAGAGTTTCAAAAACCCCAATGAATCCTGTTTTCTTGGTTATCAACATTAATTTCCACCTACATTAATACACGCCATCTGCACTGCCTCCAGTGTCTGTTGATAAAGTGCTTTCTATTTTCTCTTCAAGGTACCAGGATCGCCGTGGAGGCCATGGCTGGGGAGGAGGAGGAGGCGGCAGAGGCTGGGGAGGAGATCATCGTGGACGTCAACAGTGGCATGACAGAGACAGAGACAGGAACTGGGGGCACGGGAGCGGCTATCAGTCGGGGCATTCAAGCTCCAACCAGGGATACAATTCTCATCATCAGAGACCTCATTATGATCGTTACTAATGTTATACTCTAACCTCTCAGGTATTCATGGAGACAGTATTTTAAATAACAGTTTTGTCACATTGCGGTATCAGATGTGGCAATGTGCTATTGTTATTTCTGAGGTGGCATTCTCACTGTGTCCATGCCGGAGCCGTATGATGCAATGCTTCGAGTTAAAAATACATAGCAGGAAATGTGACAATGGGAAATGGTATTTCTCATTTGAACCTTGTTCGCTTTTTTCATTCTTATACACAGTCATCTTGAGTCTCCATGATGACTTCATGGTAGTTTTTATTGCTGGGACTCGCATTGTAAACATCGAAAATCACTTTCCTTGAACATTTCGTTTTGTGATGATCTCATGTGGAAAAAAATTGAATTGTTTTGTTTTCTACTGTTTTCACCACATTCTGGCATACTATAATATTGGATTGTTATTAATTATACAAGGCAGTGTTGTGACAAAAAGTGTAAATCCAAATTTCAATAAAGGTTCTCTTTATTATGGATCTTTTTCAAAATGTTATGAAAGCACATACAGACTTATGAATTAAACTGCTGTCAATAAACATGTATTTTCATATGGAGCTTCCTGTAAAGTTGTCTTTAATAACATCAATCAATCTTACAGAGGTAAGGTCCCTGATGGTCTATATTTGAAGGAAGTGTTGTAAAACATTCCATCTCTAGTAGTACTTCAGATTTTTAATTCCATTTATTGTATTGATATCTTTCCTTGGCTTGTTAAGTCCCACTGTGCGGATGTGTTGCTCTACACTCTATAAATGGTCTATTATTTTCACATTTGTAAGTTCTGTTTGCATTGAAAAACACAAGCATGTAATTAAGTGTCACCATAAGAAATTTTTAGCCGTATTTGCACATACAAACATAATTTCTTGTGCTAATTTTAGCAGTGGCTCTCAGCCTGCCTGATAACATAAAGATAGGTTTCACTGAGGTGTGTGTGTGTTTTCTGTTCAAGCTGCTGAACCTATGAATTTAGATTAACAAAGCTCTGGTCATTGTTTTTAAGAAGCGGGTCTCAAGGTGGTCACACCATCTCAAACTATGTCAAGTTAAAGTCAACATCAATACAGTGACAGTAAGTGTCCCTATGTGAGGCTCAAGTCGCACCATGAGCGGACTTAGATTTGAAGTCACGTTTAATGTTATGTAATCTGATTAATATTTTGGAAAAATAAATGTCATTAGACAAAATTGCATGTGTTTGTTTAGCTGCCTCACCTCTTATTTACCTGTACTCTTTCTGTTATCTTCACCAAACTATTTAATGACATCAGCATCAGTGCAGTCTACAGTATACAAGTCATATTTCTGTAATTACTTTCACGTAAATTCAATTTTATGTTAAAACGAGTTTGTAGGTATGATTTTCATTTGTGTGGATACTATTAAAAAAAAACAGTCATTTGGATGTTTGGCCCTAATGGTAGCTTCTTTTACTGTTGAGATGTTATAGAATTTTAAGGAACAGCTGTTTCTATTATGACAAATATCAAATAATCTATGATGAAAACCTTCACCCCTTATTATGTAAACAAGTCTTTTCTTGAAGATGTAATTCTCTATGAAGTCTCATAAATTAGAACTTTATTAAAGCCACACTTAATTTCTCTGCTCCTACTTCATAAGGCGGCCCAGGCGACCAGACGTCAAACCAGGCGGCCTGGTAAACTGTGCTGCATGTGGAAGGAAGGCGGTGTTCACGGTTTAAAGCCCAGAAGGACCCCCAACACTAATAGTTCATGTTGTGAAAAGTAGCTGAAATATTTATGTGCACCATTAATACATTATTACGACACGCATCACTGACTCTGGCACATGTAGCTCATTGCCCAGAGATGTTAGCACTTATGCGTCTCAGCCTATTTACAGCAGCGATCTGTAAGGTAACAAACGCAAACTTTTTGTCAGCCCTCCCTCCCCGTTGCTTCATGATACAAGCTTATAAACCTTTGCATTGTTTCGTCGCCGCCTGGATGCCATTCTGTCTTTTCTATTTTTAGATAGGACGAGGTTAGCAGTTCATTTGGACTTTAGCAGTGCAATCAGCTGTGATGATAAGAAGTGTGTGGGTGGGGGTTGTGCTGAAACTGGCAGCGCAACACAGGAAACTACCGTCACGACTGTAATCAGTCCAGATTAGAGGATCTTCACCATAAAGTGCTGCCACTTTACACAGCAGCAATGTGTTGGACAGAAACAATAACAGCTAAACAAAACAAACAAGAAAATATAAAATGATCAAGTGTTTCACTATTACAAGCGTTTGAGATCTCACTGAGTTGGTGCAGCAGTTTTTATTCTGCTGCAGTTCAAAAAAGACTTCAAATCATGATTGAGCTGTTTGTTGTGCCGTCTTCATTTTTATTTTATTTTTCTGTGATAATAATTCTGAAACATATACTGTATATAAGTAGATCAGGTCACACCACCAGAGAAGCACCTGTTAGTCTTTTATTATATTCTGCAACAAGAAGCCTTTAGCTCACTGGTTCCTTCTTAAAATACGTTTCGATCCTGAAAAGTGCTTGGCAAGTATCGAAAAGTAAAAAAAGTACTTTTTAAAGAGAAGGAATTGCAAAATGCTGATTTTCATCAGATTACCCCAATGTAAGCCAAAGATGGCAGTATTAACTCTACTTTGTTAACTGAAATTACGATAATGTTAAATTATCACTCACACACTGGAGTGTCCTGGAGTTTGAGTCAGGCTTCTTGCAACAGCGTTTAAGCTTGAGGGCTTCCTAATAAAACAAACTAAAGACGGTTTGAAAACCAATATAAAACAACCATTACTTGTGTACACATATCAATCACTGTGTCCCAGGCAGTTGTTGGTTAAGTTTGTGATTATGCAGCTGGAAGCTGCTAGCATTTGACTGACATGACGATGATAACCTATAAAGGCCAAGTGCGGTCTCATCATTTCATAATTGACTTAGTGTCCAAATAACAAATGATTCCGCTAAGAGCTGGTTTAATATGTGCCTCTCAAAGTTACTGAAGCCCAAAAAACCCTACTGAATTCAATATATAAAGGGGAAAAAAACAAGTTAGAATTTATAGACGTGTTTTTAATTGACAGGAATTCATGTTTATGTTAAGTTAAAACTATTTTGGCATGAAAAGATGAGGACATTTGCCAATAAACCTGCTAAAAGTTGCATTTTATCATTATCCATGTGAACCCCAACACAAACATTTGGTTCGATACGAATCCTCAGACACATGTCCAAGGATCACGCATCGGCAAAGGCCAATCCAGAGAATGGTGTGCCAGTATGTGGTGCCACAGAGCATTAAACACCTCGTACTTATTCAATGCAATTATTTCATTTAAAGATTGTGAAACATTCAGAATCCTTTCATGAAAACCTAGTTCAGGATTCAATCTATGAATTAGCCGGTGATGAATTCATGAACCTTTTCAACGCCTCCTTTAAATCAAACACATCGACTAGTGTGTTTTATTTATGAAGCTTCTAATGCGTCAGGAGGCTTAATAGAGTGTACGAGGAGGAAAACAAAAGGAGGGAGCCAAAACGAGGGACCTCTGAGAGAATACCCTCAGCCCGGTCTGCCGCGCTGTCAGGCTTCATGTGGCCCTTTTGTGACGATGCAATGTGACAGCAATGGAGGCAGTGTGCTGGGGGCCATGTCCTTGATGATGAACTCATCCACTACAATCATCCCCCCTGCCCTCTCCCTCTTTAAATGCATACACACATATACGCGTGTGGGCACAATACACAACGGGCCTGCGCAGCAACACACAGGCACAGAGACATCGCATCCCCCAGCCCCTGCAGCACTCAGCGACCTACATCTGGTGTTGGAGAGTGCATGGGGGGGGCTAAGGTTGGGCCGGGCCAGTCAGCCCTCAGCAGACAGTGTGGAGAGTGTTCATGCAGCGCGTGACGTGTGCGAATGGGCAGAATACTCTTACTCTGCTCTTTTTGTTGAAAAATAAAAATACCCCCCCCCACCTCAGAATTATGCACATACAAATAGGCACACGGTTGTACTTTATTACATGGACACACACGTGCGGGTACTGACTAAGCACGTGAAGTGAGTACGAGGATCACAACCAGGGCCTCGAAATCGCTGCTGCAGAAAAAGGTTTGACGACATCTTGTCGTCTGCTCATGCCGCCGCGCGCTCTATGAGTTAATCATGCAGCTGCTTGGATCGCCCGTGTTCAGAGAGTGCACTCTACTACCGAGAGCGGCTTGTTAATCTGATTATGTCCAGTTGTATCTCCACTGGCATTCTGGTGAAAGAAGGATTCAGAGCCTTTACCCAAATAGACTCATCAAAAAAATAAAGAAATAAAACACCAAAGAAAGCATCATTATCAGACAAATAGAAGGTGGCGAAGGGATGGAATTCTTTATTCAAGGAGAAGTATGATATTTCTGTGAGACAAAACATTGACGAAAGTAAAAGTACCAATTTGCCTTCTTAAGTAAAAGTTTGAAAAAAAAAAGCTCTGAAATGTACATATGTCCAAAGTAAAAAGTAAAACTGAAGGCTTTGTTGTTTTTTTTTTCCATCTTTCAGTACATCCAGAACTCTGCTGCCCGCCTCCTCATCCACTCCCACTCCTGTGAACACGTCAGCCCGCCCTCCGAAACCTCCACTGGCTCCCTGTCCCACAACACAACCAGTCCTCCTCCGGACCCACAGAGCTCTCCACAGCCAAGGCCATCATTAAGTCAACAGTAGCAGGAAAAGTAATTAGAATCTCAATTTTTTTTTGGGGGGGGGGAAATCTTAGACTTGTCCGGGAACGTCTCTCATTTGACGTTAAATCGTGATTTCAATTTAACCATTTGATGGCGCTAAGTTTTGTGTTTTGTGGAGCAGATTAAGACATTAAAGCCTAAAAAATTGATTAAACACACACTACTTTCCTCAAGTTATCAAAATCTGAAAAGACCAAAGAGGTTCAAGCGAATAAAGCTGTTTTATGAGTTCTGACTTATGTATGTATATGTTTCTTAACTTTAGCTTTTAGTTTTAAATTAATATTTTTTCTGTCCCGTCCAAAAATGAACAATGTACCATAAAAGCCATTGTCAATAAAGCAGAAAAAGTCTTTTACTTATTAAAAAAAAAAAAAAAAATACATTTTGGTCAAACTGTAGGTCCAAGAACTTTTTGAGAACCGTCTTCTAATCAGCCGATTCTTCCAAAAACATCTGATCTGCTTAAGTTGTGTGCTTTGCTCCAGGAACAAGCTGACATGCCACTGGAATACGCTGAACTACCCCCATGAAAATTTAATCAGTGCAGGAATAAAGCCAGGTTGGTGAATTGTGTTTGCAGAGTATGACATTTTTGGTTTTTCAGCCCCGCCTGCACCTATTGCCAACAAGGCAGCAATTAGCCTGAAAGGATGACAGGCATCAGCGCCCTGCAGAGCCTGTCAGTGATCCACTGCTGAACATTTGCATTTCGGAATATTAATGAAAATCAAACTCAAAGGGCACAGGTTCAGATTTTTCGATAGAACAAGTGTTTGGCCAATCGTCCTTATATTTTCAGCTTTGATGGTTCTTGTAACACCCGATGAAAAGTTTAACTCACAACATAAAACCCTGCTTGAATTTTGAGTGCAGTTTTCTTAACATGCGCTGTTAATTGCGCAAAAACAAGAGCATGATAGTTGGATGATAGTTTTATACAGAAATGCTCTTGATGTCTGCATGGCTATCCTGCTGGTCGTATCAAAACTGATGATGTGTAAAAATCCACTTTTACACGTTTGAATTTCAAGAGCATTCTTTTTTTCATAACAAACTTTCTTATTATTACTCAAAATAACTGAGCAAATGGCAGAGAAGATCCAAAATACAGCAGCTTTAGAGCTCGCATTGCAATTTAGATGAATGGAGGAAACTGGTTAAGGCAGTTTTTTTTCTCACACATAGAAAATCATGCGTTCCCTGTTTTGTAAAGGTCTCCTTTGTAAGTTCAGAACAAAGAAACTGGTCCTTACTTACACCTTTCATTCAGGTTAATATGTGGTGGAGAGGTGACACAAAACAAAAAGTCCAAAAATGTCCAATTTAAAAGTAGGCCTCATTGGTTATAGTTTCTGTACAGTGTAGCGGTTACATTGGCTGTGTTTAATCCCAATTTATGATGTGACTTTTTTCATTTTACCAAGTCGAGATTATAACATGTGAGGGGGAAAAAAAAAACCAAAAACCCAGACAAGATAAAAAAAACACATCCCAGAAGAATACCTTCGGTCCTGATATATATAGAAACAATATAGACTGCCCCGCAGTGTCACATTGGATTAACGGTGTGCTATTCCATCTCAAACTGGAGAAAATCTGATTTGGGTTCAGAAAATAAATTTAACCATGTGTGGAGGCCTTCCCTGAACTTTTTTCATCAACCATTGATACCAGGGTGCAAGAATGATTGTGTTATACACTAAATCCTGGTTGAGTAAAGGTTTAGTTTCTCTGTATTTCTAACTTCTTTTTATTCCTGAAATTGACAGTGGATATGGGGATTGTCTTCTGTGTGTGTGTGGGGGGAGGGTTTTAAGATTGTCTGTTTTTTTTTTTTTTTGTAACTTTGTTCAGTCAAAACTTTGATAAATATATTAAACACACAAAAAAAAGAAACAGTACAGAAATAAAAACAAAACTGACATGAACTGAAACTCGTGTCGTCTGTCAGCACCGGAATCACAAACGTCTGGAGAAGAGTGAGATGATTAAAAAACCACAGGGTATCATCCCGCCTTTCCTCAGCTGAAGTGCAAAGTGAGAGAAATCGCAAATTAGCAGTCTAAATTGACGAACAAAAGTTCAACGCCCCCGTGACGAGACACTGGAGGGGAGCGGCGATGCTCACCAAACAGCCCTGGATGTGTTCTTTGTAATTAATCACTCGACTGTCTTACATCATTGGGAAACACATTGCATAACCACCACCAGCTGGACATGCAGGGAAGCGAACCTCCGTCAGAGCTGCAGGTTCATGTTGTTTTCAGGAGGTCTGGACGCTCAGCCAGAGCTGGATCGCCCACCACAGAACTGAGGATGAGTCAGACTGGCGAACTGTACACGGATATTTGAGTGAATGTATAAGATAAGTCATGCTGGCAAATTGCTTTCTTGCAGAGCTGCGTTTCAACATGACTGACTGAGTAAAGTCTGGGACTCACGAAATTCGGTTTCCAGGGATACCCTGGAGCAGACGAGTCAAACGCTTTTCACTTCATGATGTCACACACAACATGATTTGATCTCACCTGGGCCGGAGCGGTGAAGATGACTGATAAATACAGATCACTCAAAAGTTTACTTTTAATTCTACTGATTATGAACAAGAGGCGCAGGATCAAACCGATGGTTGTGAACTGAATTTGCTGCAAAGAAATTATGCAAAGAGCACAGTGTTTGGCTTCACTGTGATGTTTTGCAAATCAGAGAACGGACAGGGAATATGAAGAGGCAATCGCATACCTTCGCCAATGCCACATATGTCACCATGGAAACCAATGGATTGCAAGGTTATTTGATCTATCGCACCACTCCTTCCATCATTTGTCATGGTCGTTTGAATTGTTTGCATTATCACAGTTTGACATGTCATCATGTGGCATGTCGTATGGATAGGGAATTGAAAACGGAACATTTTGCCGTTAGTCCAACATCGATCGGATAAAAAATTTTTTTTACTTTTTCGTGACTTGGACCTTGACCTTTGACCAAGACAAATCATCCCTGAAGATTTCCTGCAATTCAGGTCAATAGTTTCTATGAAAAGTTGAGCTACTTAGTTGATATGGTAGAGGGAGAATATGTCATGCTGTAATTGAAGCATTACTACACATTTTCAGATTATACCATAATGGTTTTCCTAGATACAAACCAGAACCATAGAATTGGGTTCATGTTCCAATCTTGGTTTAATGAAACCTCAAAGAGGTTCAAGTATCCAGCTTGACCAAATTCATCAGTTCTGTATTGAAACCATCTTGGTTTCATGAGATAACAGTCCCAGTATGGAAGTAAAATCTCTTTTTTTTTCTTCCTGTTTTGACGATATAATTAGGATTGTTTGTGTACCACATCAACACTCCTGTACAGTCATGTGTCATATGTTGTCAGAAGCAGCAGAGGCATGAATCCCCTCTCCTGCTGTCAGTTTTCAAGTAGAAAGCCGTCAATGACAACTCATCCTGCTGCTGCAGCCCGCCCACACACACACACACACACCATATAATCACTAATCTCTGTCATGGATTTAAGATCTAATACTATAATAAACCATTTATAATTGAATAATTTCCAGTAAGCTCACTATCTGCTTGCTTATCACCAGATATTTTGTTTCATCAACGTTCTGGAAACATAAGGAGCTTTCATTCAGATTTTTTTGTTAGTAGTTCCCGTGAAGCCCTTGATCACGTTCTGCCACGCAAACGTGAAAGTCAAAGGTTAATACGTTTAACTCTTAGTTCTCCTGGATTTTTTTTTAATGCATTTTATGTGCATGGTGGGTGGATGAAAAAAAACCCAAAACAAAACAAAACAAAACCCTGCTTCAGAGTGATTTTCTTGGTCATTTCTCATATGAGGGCTGTCTCAGTGGGCAGGAGAAGCTCTCAGGTGTCGGTGACTCACCTGACAGCTTTCGCGGCTCGCGCTCCTCGTCAGAGCCCACTCACCGCCATCTAAAGTGGCTTTGTTTCCAACACAGGCCTCATGTAAATGTGCAAATTGTGAAATTTCACAGCACTTCATGTCTGAGCTGCCGGTGCAGGCTTCAGTCGACTTTTTGAAAAATGGATATATTTACATGCCGACCTTAGAAATGATGGGTGGAAATTCTATCAAACTGATGAAAGGGGGCGAGAAACAGTAAAACGTCCTAATTTATACATTTTTGGAGGAATTATTTTTGCTGCATATCAAATACCTTTATGGGCGAATTGCACCTTTTAAGTGCAAATTTGCCTCAAATCTATGAAATCACATTCCTTCCTGTTCTCTTTAAGCTTCTCCCTGCATGCTGCAGCTGATCTGTCCAGTAGTTTGATATGTGGATGTTTGATGCATCTGGCATCACCTAGTGACAGAAAGAGGAATGAGACTGAAGATGTGAATGGATTTTATATAAGTCTGTACAAAGGCGTGTCTCCTGGAATTAGCGTAGGTTATTAACTCAATTATTTTTTACACTCAAACATTTTCAAATCTGAACTGTGATAGTAAAAAAAAAAAAAAAAAAAAAACAGACTATCTTTCAAGCCAAATATAGAAACAATTTTACATTGGAATATAAGGTGGTTTAAATTAAATCGGAAAATGAAAAAAGTTAGCACAATTTATCGAATTAAGCAATCTTACTTTGGTCTTACCAGATTTTATTTCCAAAAAGCCTAAAAAAAAAAAAAGAAAAGGAAAATAATAATAATAATAATTTAAGCTTGTTGTTTCTCCATAAATATCCTTGAACATTTTGTTGTTTTACATTTTAATGCATTGCTAAGCAAACATGAAGTCATAAATTACAGCATGTACCCATGGCAATGTTACACAACACATGTATTCTTAATACAATGCAAAAACAAAGTATTCAAAGATGTCTTCTAAGTAAATGGTAACAGTGCACAATAAAACATATGCAAATATTATATTACTGATAAATGATTCAGCCCAAAAAAAAAAAAAAAAAAAAAAAAAAAAAAAACTTGACGAAATGAATTGGCATTGACGGACAGATGGTAACTGTGTCTGTGGTTTCATATGTGCAAGATATACGACTGCACTGCAGGCAGCTCAGAGTAACACATAGGAGTGGAATTCTTAGACAATTTACAACTGATGACGCAGTTCTTGTCTGAAAGATTTTTTTTTTTTTTTTTTTTTTTAAATACCAGAACCTAAATTCTTTCAACGACTCTTGTCTGACATTCATGAATATGTCTGTACACAACTACTGTAAGGACACACACACGCACACGCACACGCACACACACACACACACACACACACACACACACACACACACACACACACACACACACACACACACACACACATCCGCTATTCTGAGGGATCTTGAGGCACTACGAACGTCTCCAGCAGTCCAGCCCTCCCACGAGTCTGAGGTCTCCCTGGTTCAGTGTACCTGACACCGCGTCGCGTTTTAGGTGTAGTAGATGATCTCTGGTATCTGCCCGTCCTCTACTGACGTACCATTGTTATTTCCAGGCGAGCTAAAAAAGAAAAACGTCGTCTTGGTCCCCGTCGTCGACTCCTGCGTCACTTTCTTTAAACCTTTGGTGCCGTAATGCGAGTCTGGGCCCTGTGTTGTGAAAACAAAGAAGCACAAACCGTGTGAGCACAACCGCTCCGGGCTGTAATACTTCCTTCCATTCTGGAAAGTGTTCCACCGCACGGCGAGTTCAGAATGACCTTTAAGGTGGCGCACGCAGTGTAGCTGACACTGGGCAAGATTTCCACCGGCTCTTTGAACATCACTCGAAACGTGTTTGCGGAGCCGTCGCAGCTGAATCCCGTGTCATTCTGCCCCAGTGTGATGCGCTTGTCGCTCTCTAGGATCTGCACAGCAGGAGGAAGTCATTAGCGAAGCCACAAGCCCTTAACTATATCCGTATGATATATATATGTATACATGATATTTTCAAAGTACATCTGATTAGAGGCATTTCTTAGTTTATTCCAGATGTATACAACCGGTTTGATTTCACATTCCTCTACAGGTCAACGTTAACACAGTATTAAAGTTACCTGAATGTTGACCTGATAGTCAGTGGGTCCATGTATGGAACCATACAAGCCAAAGCCCACTATGGATATTCTCTTGTTAACATTAAATCTACAGAAGGAGAAAGAGAGCAGAGAGAAAAAAAAAAATATTGTCAACATGAACTGTTACGGGTACTTTCTGATGAGCAATGTTGCACCACCTTGGCAACCTCACCTGATTCTGTCGCTCGTACCACTGTACCCCCATCGACTCTCAACCTGCTGGAATCTATTAATGCTGCACTCCTCCCCCCTGAGGCAGCAGCGGGGCCTGTCAATGTAGTCGACCCGCGGTTTGGGGTTTACTGTAAAGTGTAAAAACAGATTTACCACCTCCCGATCGAACAATATTCCAGACTGGGCAGGCCCTGTTGCACAAGAAAGAATATCAAACTGGTTTCTGTGGGTTTGGGCTGTATGGACAGATCAGGAACATGATGGGGAAAAAAATGCAGAGAAATGGCAGAAGAGGAGAGAAAAGTGGTGGAAGAAAGGAAAAAAAAAGGTGCCATTTGCGGCATAGAGAGTAGGTTTTTTATTTTTGAGCTATACTTACCGGCGGCGAACTCCTCGACCGTCATTAGTGGGAATCTGATGAGCGGGAGCGCTTTCCCCAGGACCTTCTGTTTGTTCTCAGAAGTCAGGGGAAGCTGTTGTCGGTAACACTCGGCCTCTGCCCAGCGAACCACCGCCCCGAACAGACGGTTCTCCCTGATACTGAGTGTGTCTCGTTCGAGCACCGCACACAAGGTGTCTGCACAGAGCGGAGACGCAGGTTACTCGTCACGTCAGATAGGAATGAGAGGCGAGGAGCAGAGTTTCTGGTCTGAAAGCGCCACGTACCGAGGTCAATGTCTGTGAAGCCCTCTGCGTTTATTGCGTCAGCTGTGCTTTTGTCTATGGTGTCCAAGCAGAGGCTGGCGAGTTGAGGCTCATCAAATAACCGTGCCTGCAACACATGGCAAAAGAAATATATAAATATTGTTCGGTGACGCTCATTAGATATACACGAAGAAGAGCTTTGCGTTCCATGCTTTCACTTTGCCTGTACGGGTTTTTCTCCGGGTATTACGATTTACTCCCAACAACCGTGCATTTCGGGTTACTTAGAGCGTAATTAAAAAAAAAAGATCTAGTCATCGATCTATGCCGTTTTTCTTTAAATAACAATATGTAGACAGTGAAGCGTTTCATGTCCCGTGCTGCAGTTTTTTCATGGAAATTGTTACCACTGTGTAAACTCACCCAAGCTTAAAGGACTTCATTTGTACAGTCATTCAACTTAACTACGGCAACACTTCAGTGTCAAACAGTAGATTGCTGCGATTAATCTGAACATGGACTGAAGGAGGAAGGAGGAATGATCCATTTAAAATAACAGAACTGTCAAAAAAGAAAAAAACACTTTCCCTATTTTCAGATGTTAGTAAGGAGAATAACGGGATGCCAGGTTTATTGGAAACAGCAGATTTCCACATATTTTCATCATCTGTCCAGAGCGAGGATAGCCAACATTTTCTTTGGGAAAAATATCCCCTAACTTTCTAAAATACAAAAGTATAATTAAGTAAGCAATGACACTAGTAATTAGGAAAGCACTGGTGGGAATACGATGTGCTTTAGGTGGTTTATAAATATATGTGCTCGGTGTTGCACTGAGGAAAATAATATTTCTCATGGACGGAGCAGCCTAAAGGCACAGCAGGTAGCAGCAAAACCAAATGATGAACACAAACAAATGGCAGCAGAAACCCGAAATAGACCAGTTCCTGTCAAAAAAATCTCACCGTAAAGGCTGAGAGATGGTCTGGTGTGGATGCTGAGAACGGGAAATTCTGCCGTCACACAGAATCCAGCAGACATAAAGTGAAATGTTATAGAGCTAACAGTCCCCCCCCCACACACACACACATTTCCACGAAACATGAGATTTAAAAACTCCTTTCCACCCAGTCAGAGGGAATAATTCTCTCTCACAGCCAAGCCGGGGGAAAAAAAAAAAATCTTATCATCTGGACATTTTGCTGCTCATCGGGGGGGAAAAAAGTGCAGCACTTCTCTGTCCTTGGAGCAGAAGAGCTCCACCAGCTGTTACCCACAAGGCAGCGAGCGCCGCCACCGTCAACATCTTGGGAGCGTTTAAAACTACGCAGATATTTTTCTGTGCTTTTAACCCAATTCCCAACATGCTTTCTTCTCTTTAGGGGGTTGAACATGCTCATCTGTGTCCATGCATGTGTGTGTATATATTCAAATGTATTTCACTTTTCTCTTAAATCAATTTCTTCCTCGTGGAGGAAATTAAAACTCCACAATTGAAAACCAGAACTCAGAGTCATAACAAACTGAGCCAGCACATAATTTGTGCCGACCAGCCGCTCGGCGAGTTTTGGTGTTGGGCGTGTGCTGCACCGACGAGGCGGCGGACAGTAACCTGAGTGAGAAGCATGAATGCGTTGTCAGCTCTGAGATGTTTGGTGAGGAACTCCACACAGTGACCCTCCAGCGCGGGAACAGCGTACTTCTTCGCTGTATAAAGTGTCGTCATCACAGTCTCCGGACCAATGTGGACCTCATCCGAATACAGAAACCTGGGCAGGCGACAGAAAAAAAAAAAAAAAGAGTACAATCAGCCATTGCGTTTGAATATAAAACTTCAGCTGTAGCTGGTGTTTAACAGGAGTACAGGACAATTTATTTGATTTATTCAATAACAGGTTTACCGGTATACAACTTTTTAGATGTTTACTTATTCTTGTATATGGAATAAGACATAAAATATGTACCCTCTAAAACAGGATCTAAAGTACACATTTTCTTTAATTAATCAGTAATTAAATAAGTAAAATCACTTATTGAACGTCCGGATAGGGCGATAAATCGAAAATTTACCGATAACCGAAATTTACTAAAATTGCCAACGTCATTTTGACCATGTCAGTATATTCGGTGTTTTAAAAAAAAAAGAGAAACTGCTCAATATATCGTGATATTGATTTGAGGCCAAATCGCCCAGCCCTACTTCGGGATGTACATAAAATTATACTGCACAGGCTTTGAAATATATTAAAAGTTACAGAACAGACATACAAAAGACATCTCACCGATATTATTATTTATTTCTGTTCTTTGAGCCAAACAGCTTCTAACATTTGTCACGCATGCTTTGTAGTCGGTATCATCTTGATCACTACCAGACATGAAGGATCCAGTTCTCCCGGTTACAGACATCACGTTTGCGGAGAACAACTTCAGTAAGGCCTTGCTCTGTATGTTTTGTTGTTTTTTTTCCAATACTTGCACAAAACAGACAGATGGATACATAGTCCATCCATCTCATTAAATTGGGTTCAAAATAACCGTCTTGGAGTTATTTTTAACTCATGAAGGGAAAAAAGAAGTCGGTTCCTCAGAAATGCAAACAAATAAAAAAATGAATGCGACAAGCCTGTTATGTCGGGACTGTAAATATACAAACCTCAGAGGCAATCTGAGGAAACAACTGCTATAGATCAGACATTTCGCAAATTATTTTCACTGGTTCACATATTGAAAAATTTACCAAGGACAATGACACTTGATATAAGTAGAGGATATCACTTTACACCGACTGCATTAAAGCACGATTCAATTTAAGTGTCGCTCAATCACCTTTCATTATCTGAACTTTCACAATGGCTGAGTGTGTAAAAGGGTCACACGTAGCAAGCTAAAAAAAAGCTTTTAGTAGGCGTCCCAATGGAGGTAAATAATGCTCGATGAATGCCAGAGGCAAATTAAACATGGTAGATTTTTAACGTTTATAGAATATACTTTCAAATGGCACGTCTTCGTAATACTTTATTTAATTCCGTTGTTTGAGCCTATAACTTTAAACATGTTGTGCATGAATGACATGATGCATTCCCTAATCTGCATTGTTGTTCTAACTCCATCCTCACTGTGTGTGCCATAATGAATAATTGGATATAGTTTTGCCAGGTGTTATGAAGGGATATATTAGGATTGTTGAGTGTTTGCTTGTGTTGTGTTTTTGTTCCTCAGTTCCGGTAGTTAATTATTTCATCGAGTTTAGTTTGGTTCGTTAGATGTTGGTGGGAAACCATGAGTGAGAAAGGTGTTGTGTAAAGTGTCGTCCTGCTATGAAGATACTGTCGAGTGTATTAATTTCAAAATTAACCCCGTTATTCAGCTGGCGTAGAAGATTGTTGTGTTCAAATAATTCTTCCACATCGCTTGTCACAATATTATAGTGCAGGCTACATAAACATCCCAATTCCATCCCAAGTGGGCTGGAACGCTATGATAACCATCAAATTTAAACTTTGAAGTTTTTCATTGTTGTGGCGCAGAGTATAAGTGATGGAAATGTCGATATTTAGTGATCCTTTAATGATTTGAATGAAAAGCCTACTATTAGAACTGTGACATCATGAATGTTTTTCAGATTCAGAAAATGTAATCTCCATGGGACAATTAAAAAAGGCACACAGAGCAAGCAGTGCAACGAGGACTTAGAAGAATTAGCAGAAAAATAAGAAATTACATTGTATTAATTGATTGATTGTGTTTATTTAGTAAAGCGGTGGGAGAGGACAATACTCCACTGAGATGTAGCTATTGTGCTCCAGACTGCCGTGATCTCTGTCCAACTGGGACGCTTCATCGGCGGATCACCTGTCCTACCTGAGCAGGGCGAGGAAGGCTGCCGGCTCCACGTCGGGCAGCTCTATCTCGGCAGAGGTAGTGGCCATCCCGCCGTTGAACATGGCATCAAACACGGCACTGCCGGCGGCCAGGACGAACTTGTGTGCCGGGATCCTCTGGGCCTGCCTGCCTTTCCCCACGATGAACCTGACGTCGCTCAGCAGCTCGTTGTTGAAGAGGAAGGCGAAGCGCTCCTTTAGCGAGCTCTTCGTCGCCTGCCAGTTGTACATGGGCTCCCGGTGGAGGCCGAGGACCGGCGGGGAGGCGGACGGGGTCGGGCCGGGAGGAGGCACGTTGGACAGCGCCGCTGCGGCTAAACGCTGAGCCGAGTTCGATGCTGCCTCCTGACCGTCATGGTTTGACGCCAACCCGCCGCCGCTGCCCCCGGTCGCCATAACGACGCTCCGTATATTTTATTATCGCTGTAATTCACTAAGACACCTCCTCAACGACAGGGAAACATGCATCTACTGGAACGTACGTGTGGTTGTTTATTTACGTTGTATCCATCACGGCAGACGCCATCATTTAGCTATCTGCTAAGTGCTAACACTGCGCCGAGCCCCTGTCGCTGCGCATGCGCAGTTTGTCCAAAACAGCGTTCATTCAAATAAACTTTATTAGACAACACATATGAACAAAGTACCTTATAACCACAGACATAATGGAATATAACCACTTTCTTTTTTATTGAACTTATGGACGTTCATTTTATATTATTTCAACCAATCCTTCAATCCATCCAACTGAAGACATAATTTCCCCATTTGTAGATTAATTTCTATCAAATCAAACATACATTTATTTCATTTAATTAATAACACGATTATAATCATATGTTTGTATTGTAATTTTATTTCGTTTTAATTCCAACCCCCATTTCAAACATCCAAATCTTGATATGACTTAAAATAGCTCTTGATGGCACTGATATTGTATATAAATGTCAGCTCATTGACAACAATAGTTAAAAAGCAGCTCATTAGATCAGTAAAAAATATATATATTCTAATACAATTTCACTGTTATTAATATTATTTCCCAGCTTTTTGCAAAGACTGATGGGTGTCTATGTTTGAATAATTAAGATGAAATAACGCAAACAAGCAAGAAGGGATATTTTTCTGAAAACTAAACTCAACATATGCTTCAACTATTAAGTATCTGAAAAGAGTATGCTGAGGAAAACAACATCAATGGTGTCTCTCACGTCTCAGAGTTCTCTGTCTTAAATCTATTCTCAAGATTATTCAGTTAAAAAAAAAAAACATTTTGCAGGGAAAACAAAATAAAAACAAAAAGTGATCAAACGTTCAATCAAAATTCAATCTCTCCCAGTTGAAGAATATCATCGAAGAATACATCTTTTTTTTTATTTTTTATTTTTTTTTATTTTGTGTTTTTGCAGAATAGGCTGTGCTTCTTTTAGATGCTGTTGTCCGACTAGTCCTTGCACACGCGGAGCCAGATGAAGAAGGCGCTGACAGACTCCAGGGCCAGACACTTGCCCTGCTGCTCGGCGGGGTCTTTGCTCGATTGCCACTCATAGAAGGCCTCCTCTGTGATCACGTTCATGTCGTAGAGCGCATCGAAGAACCTCCGCAGTAGATCTGAAATGCAAAGAGAGACACCTTTGAGGTTACACAATGTAGAGAAGGTTTAATCGTAATGCAACAAGTTGCCGTATCGAAATATCAAAACACTAAAGCTCACTTTACCATAACTCTGTCAATCATTGATACAAACATTTAAAAATATATAGATAAAAACAAAGAAACTACAAAGTACACCATGTATGATTTTACAAAATCCTCAGAAATATTGTCTAATTAGTGAGTCTAACTCGTCTTTAGTCAAATAGCTTAAATTACATGTAGCCGCGAGCAACACTGGCTAAGCTAACATTAACTTTATTCCTAGTGTAATAGTTAAGCCCCGTTTAGACGGCATCAGTTTAAGGTGAAAATGCATAGTTTTTGTGTTTTTGTTTCCGAAAAGCTTCACCTTTACATGACAACATTTAGAAAACGATGTCCGTTTACAGAGAAATACTGAAATGTGTTGTGCTTACAGGTAGGCTGCTCCAGCTCCACCATGAGGGCCTGCAGGGCGTACAGAGCCTGCAGCTCCTTCTGCTCGTCCGTCAGGTATCTCTGCAGCAGTGCAGCTCTTTCCTTCATCATATGAATGTCTGGCTGGCACGGGTACTCGCCTGCAAGGGAAGAGATTGCTCGCTGAGATCAGTATGAGTGAATTTCTCAAAATCAAAATAATTTTGGTGGGGAGGTGACTCACAGATGATGGTGGCTTGGCAGACGCAGGTCGTCAGCACTCTGATGAATGTGTTGGAGTTCTGCTGCTCATCCAGGTTGGCCTGCACAAACACACACACACACACAAGCAGAGTATGAATCAAACATGAAATGCAGGAGTATGAATGACTGTTGATTTTCGGACAGTCCGTTAATGTTCCTAATTCACGATTTAGTTTTTTTAGAACTCATCATTCAGTTATGTTTTCAGTGGCTCTGGCTCTTCAGAGATGGATAGAATTTATGCAAAGAAAACTGCAAATTTAAGGTTTGCAGTTTAGGTGAGGAGCCGTTATATATATCTGATTTCAATGAAGTCGGATCAACTCTAACAGATCAATATAACACATGAGCACCAACTATTGACTTATGTAACTTCAGTTGTGTTTAAAGAGTGAATCTGTCATCGGACTGTTAATGACTCCATTGAACAGCACATGCGGGAGCATGACAGGCGAACAAATGCTTTAGAAAAGTGGATAAGTCCGGGAATATTCATGATCTAAATAGCAGTGAAACGAACCTCCACCCAGTCGATGATCGTCTGGTTGCTGGCCTTGTCCAGGAGGAATTTCTTCAGCTGTTGGCTTAGGTCTGCGGTTCCCGGTTCAGCGGTGCTCGGCTCTGCGGCGCTCACCTCTGCGGCGCTCACCTCTGCGGCGCTCACCTCCTTCGGACTCTTCTCAGACTCATCGCCTAACGTGAACTCCATGTTCTGCACAAACAAAGAGAGCAGCAGCAGCGCCATCAGTATTCTGACGAACCGTGCATCAGTCCCTCTCCACACTTTGACTTCTTTTCAATTTCAACATTTAATTTACAGTTCAAACTTTTGGAAAAAACAACTAAATAAAAAACCACTATGAATGAGCTTGTGGAGTTAAAATAAACAAGTTGCCTTAAAGACTTTCAAAAGTTTAAGCTGAAATCATGTGAATATGTTGTTCATTAACATCTAGCATCTGAATGAATCCCACCCACAGTTTGTTACACATGTGATGTTGTTATTGTATAGTTTATCATTAAGTGTTGAATGCAATTTTACTGCAGCTCCTTAGAAAAACAAAGGTAGGACTGGAAGGTATGACTAAATTACTTAAACTTAACTGCATAAATATAAAGTGAAAAACGCGGAGCTGCAAGTTATTTTACTATAATTTGATGAGATCAAAGTGAGCTGGTAGTGAAATTACTCCGGCAGTAAAATCCAAACACTTTCTCCTCACCTGTTCCATCACAAACTTGTCGACTTCAACGTCCTCGGGGAGGAAGTCTTTCCACTGGAGGCCTGCCTCCCTCCACATAGTCCCCGCCTGTTCATGGCTCTGTTTGGTGAGACAAAGGGATGATTGAAGGGATACCGTGTCTGTATATCATCAACAGGTTCAATTCTCATTGGAACATCAGATGATCATTTCTAAAAGCAGTGCTCACCATTTCTTTGCAGAGTACTTTGAGGATGTGGGCCAGCAGGACTCCAGCTTTCTCCAGAGGGAACAAAGGCTTTGAAATCTCCCTGCAGACCAAAGTGTTCAACATGAGTTCAACCCCAAACCAACCTAAAAGACTCATTCAAACCTGTGTGTGCATGCGCGTGTGTTTCGCTGCACTGTGAGAACCTCACCTGAATAGATTCCCCATTGGGATGCCCCCCTCCTGCAGCATGGGGGTGGTCTGCTCTGCAAGGTAGAGCCAGAAGTAGGGGATGTCTATGGCCAAGTCTTCAGCCACCTCCAGAATCGCCTCAAGCCTGAGTACACAAACAAGAAGAAGCTGCCATCAGAGCTAATGTAAACGTGAAAGGAGGAGGAGGAGGAGGAATCAGGCTTGAAAAATAGCTCTTCAGGAACATATTACGAAATTAAAGATTACTCAGTCTGATTGACCGTTCTTTTGAAAACGAAAACTCTTATCTCCACGAAAACAGGGGGTACCATAGTTGTAAATGGACAATAACAACAAAGTTTTTGCTGTTTCTGAGAAAACACAGTTTTCAAAAACTGCTGTGTAAATGTGAAACCTTTCTAAGACGAAAACGTAAAAACAATGGGTTTTCACTTGCCTTAGTCTGTATAATTACTGTGCATGTAAGCACATCTTTGTGAAACCAGAAACTCATTAACAATGCCGTTGTAAAATGTGAAATGTATAGGAATATATGAGAAATGTTATTGATTTCATTGAACTTTGTAGCTGCAGTGCTAATGCTCAGGTCATAAACACAGACCTGAAATGTAAATTCAGCTGCCTTCAAAATGAAGATGTAAATATACAGAAATGTCAGGCGGCAGTGTTGTAATCCAAATTCTCAGTAGTTCCAGAGAAGACGTGTGTGTGTGTGTGTGTGTGTGAAACTGGAGGTGGAGCTGGGGCTCTGCACTTACCCTTTGTAGTACTGCTGTGTGGGCAGGATGTTGGTCTTGACAAGCTGGTGCAGCAGCAGGCCCATGCGCTCTCGGGCGATGGCGCTGCGCTCCAGAGTCGATTCCAGCCCATCCTGTACAAACATGTAGAGCAGCTCTGTGCTGTTAAGCTCCTCAACGCACAGCAGAGCCTCCTGTAAGGGGAAACACACGGAGACACACGGTCATGAAGCATCAACCATCTGTATGGTGTCTCAGTTCTGTGATTGATTACGCGTCTCAAACAACAGACAGAGCGGCAGGTTCAGAGGTGATGTGAGGCCATCATGTACCTTCATGTCGTTGAGGTGGAGGTACTCCGCGGTGATGGCTTTGAACTTCCTCTCCAACGCTTCCCCGGACAAGGCCGGCTTGGTTGGGGTGGGTGTAGGGGGAGGGGTGGGGGTGGGTGTAGGGGTAGGGGTGGGGGTGGGTGGAGGGGTAGGGGTGGGGGTGGGTGGAGGGGTAGGCTTGGGGGCAGGTGCAGGCATGGATGGTGTCTCCAACTGCTCTCCGCTGCTTTGGTCGTCAATCGTGCTCGCAACGCAGCCGACGGAATTGGCCACACCGTGCCGCTCTTCCTCACGGTTCTGCTCCGCATTCTCCCAGTTGGAGCTGACCTTGGTGACCTGGCGACTGTAATGGTCCCAGTTGTCCCGTCGCTCTGTGTGATCGCCTCCTCCAGGGGCCTGGCGGTCGAATCGGTCACGGCGCTTTCGATTCCTGCCGTTTCTGGAGACAAATCAGCAGCAGCGCAGGGTTAGAAAGAGGAAAACAAAAAAACAAGGACTGTGTTGGTTCAGTTGTTGTCGTCGGGAGATGGCTATCGCTCACCTCTGAGGAATTTTTCTGTCCCAGTTCATCGAAGAACTTGGCTCTGGGGCTGGAGTGGGCTCATGCTTTGGTGCGACCACCACCTGCTCCTAGGTAAGGAAACAATGTTGGAAATGTAAGTTAACACAAACATCATCTGAGGAACCAAGCTTTAAATCTTCACTGTGATGCCAAGGCTGATACTTCATATTTTTATAGTCTGCAAAAACTTCTTCAGCTCTATACCAATGGTGCAACTTTCATTCACCAAATTAAATATTTTGATAAAATAATGAAGCACAAATATTTCATGATAAAGTATTAGATTATCGCATAGGTCATGTCACATTTTTTGGTTTAACCAACAACAAATACATATAAAACGTGATTTCATATTCTCACTATTGTCTGTTATCACTAATTAAAACCGCACTCATGTGGCTGACATGAGCAGATATGGGATGAATAGTTGTTGCTTACCTGTGGAGCGGTTGGGATGGAGCCGTGGTGGACCCCAAACTTTATCTCGTCCGTGACCTTTCGACCTCCTTTGTCTGAGATCATTACTCTGATCTGTGGAGGAAAAGGAGCAGATGAAGTTCTGAAGCACATGAGAGACATTGAAAAAGAACAAGGAGAAAACTTTGAAGGGACGTGACTGGAGAGTCGGAGAATTTATGTCCTTTACAGTCGTTGTGCGTCTTTCCATTCAATCATCGTCCTGTGCAGCACAGTATTCAATACATAATCTACAGCATATGAGCTTCGTTTGATAGTCATAGATGCATCGATAGAAAGGAATACCATGCTGTTACAGTACAGAATCATAGCTAAAAAACGGATGTCTAAACATTTCTCTAAAATTTTCCCCTTTGGGTTCATCAGATCTGGTTTCGTCGCTCAAAAAAACGCCATGTTTTGTGACGAAGGCTGCAGACTCTACCTCTGTGGGCTCCCATTTTCTGCGGAAGTTCTGGTGGGGCTGAGGTGGTGCTTGCTGCTGTTGAGGTGCGGGGTTCATGATGACAGGCGCCGCCTGCGCTGACCGGGTGAACTGCCACTTTGCGGGGTAGTTAGCCCTCTTACTGTAAGCACCATTCTCGGCGGCATTGGTACCTCGGTGGAAGCCCGGGTTTCTTGCTTGAACGGGGTATTGTGGCTGTTGGGCCATATTGGTCCGTGGAATGCAGGACTAAGGACGCAAAGGAAAGGGACGAATGGCATTAGATACGATCAGTAGGGTGAAAGAAAGAAGAGATGTTGATCAACACACTTATATATATAAAACTATTTACTACGGCAGTGGTGCAGCAGCAGCGTTTCAGAAATTGTTGTTTTCCCCATACCTGTCTCGGTGTGAAGTTGGCGGGTCCCCATGGTTTGCTGTCATCGGGTAACTGCCCATGCATCGTGTCCCTTCGACATCCAGGGCCTGCCTCGTTGAAGCAGGTGGACATCTCCGGCTGGGGGCCGCGGCTGGGTGGAACACCCTGTCGTTCCTCTCCAGGAGGCCGGCGTGACTGGTTGTAGAATTGCTGCGAGTAAGGAAGCCAAAGAGAGAAAATATAAGACCGTAAATTTTTTTTGATATAAAACAGAGATCTGCCTGATGTTCCGTTTCTAAGCATTGAGAAACAGTGACTGTGACACGTGAAAGAAGTCATTGGTGTATAGCACAGCAGGTGGACTTACCCGCTGGGGCCTTTGAGTAGGGTTCATTTGTGAACGCTGTCTGTTGGCAGACATAATCGAAAAGGTCTGTAAGTAATGGTAAACAACGATCGCAGTGGGAAAATTATTGATGTCCAAGGAAAAACACAATGGCTGTGTAGCGCTTTAGAATGAATCGCGTGAAAATAGTCTCCAGAAATCTGAAACAGCTGAATCGCACAATGACAGTAGTCAAATGAGTAACTGGATAATCTCACTCCTTTTATATTGTACTCATGCTCCTTTGAAGATGCTACTGTCGTCATCCTTTCATGCTCCTTTCATCTGCCTGTCATTCTCCCTTCATCCTCCTGTCATCCTCTCTACATCCTCCCTTCATCCTCCTGTCATCATCCTTTCATCTTCTATTCATCCTCGTTTCATCATTCTTTGATCTTCACAAGGTGCCTCTCCCATCCACTTTGTATGGGACATTTCTTCCTAGTTTTGGGGGATTTATTCGGAAACGGTTAAAGATTTTTTTTTGTTTGTTTTGTTTTTTTAATTAAAAAAAAGACATTTTTAAATACATTGCAGTCATTCCAATGTGCTTTTATAGAGAAAATAGAAAGAACAAAAAAGAAAAGAAAGAAAAAACAACAACAACAACAACAAAAAACAAAAACAACAAAACAACAACAACAAAACAAAAAACAACATGATTTTGATAATTGACAGAACAATAGCAGAAAATAAGAAAAATCAGCAGCAAATCTCGTCAATGAGGAGTGGAAGTGTGTGTGTGTGTGTGTGTGTGTGTGTGTGTGTGTGTGTGTGTGTGTGTGTGTGTGTGTGTGTGTGTGTGTGCGTGCGTGCGTGCGTGCGTGTGGTTTGTCCTCTGGATGTGAATGGAATTGTTGTGGGGGGGCCCGTAGTACCACCCCGGGGCCTGAGGCCACCAGAGCCGGACGCCGTCACTCCAGTACCCAGCGGTCCACCGGACCCAGGGAGGCCCCGACAAACCACCCCGGAGAGCCACGCCCCAACCCAGAAGACACCAGACGGAACGTGCAGAGAAGACCCCCCCCCAGGCCAGAGAGGCCCACAAGAGAAGGATGAAGGGCGCAGAGCCCCCCCCCCATCACCTAATCCAAACCCACACACACACCCATACCAAAGCATACGCATACACACAGAGACACACACATATATATATATAGAACTGTTCAAATAAACCTCAAAAACAACACAAATAATCTTAAATAAAGAGACCAGAGCCACTAAAAACTTGTGTGTACTTATTGTTTATTACCCTCAGAAGTGTGTCCGTATATTACTGTGAATACATGACCCTCCCCCGTGGTTAATGACACGGATTAGTGATGATCAAGTTTGAACGAACCTTTCAAAACACGCCCGTCACTTTACTGAATGGTGACTCACGAGCTCTCATGTTCATTAACTCCTTCACTGAGTCTTTGAGCTACAGCCGTTCAGAGAAAAACATAAATGTCACTGTTGTGCTGCTGTTAGTCTAACTGCAAATATATGAATATATCACATTACTCACGTGATCGCCCTGCGGGAAATGCAGCCGTGCGGCTATTAGCTATATTAGCCGCGCCGCTGATGCTAATAGCTGTTAAAGGACCTATATTTCGCTATATTTCATGTTTCACAGTCCATCATATGCTCATGTGGGATAATAATTTGGGTGATACAGTATACAACACTCAAAATGGCTCCTTTGAGCACAGCAGCTACCGGGTCCCTAAGGTCACATAAGGCTTTCATATCGTTCGAGTCTGCTCGTAGGTAAAATTCAGAACATAGACATACTGAAGAGTACACGTCACATCGACCACAACAAACTATTGTCCCCGGCGAGCGGTGGTGCCGCCATCTTGGCCCGGTCGTCCGCTCCGCTCGGTCTAATCTGCTTGGCAGGAGCAATGAAGTGTCAGAGATTTAATCAATCATAACTCGCTGAATACTGAACTGATTTTCACCTGGCTTTCTTTCCTGCAAACATCATAGTGCAGTGCAGTAGAGCAGTGCTCGCGAGGTGAACGGAGCAGCTCAGCTCTCAACAGTTCCCATCGCTCGCTCAGAATTTTGACACTACCTCATGGGGGGGGGTTATGATGTAGAGGGAGTCAGACGTGAAGCCAGAAAGACTAGAAAGACGAGGCATGCTGCTGCAGCCGCATCGCAACTTTGTGTCTTGTTCATTTTGTCGGACGCACCGTACTTTTACATCCAGGTCCCGGGAATTATGACTGGAAAACCAAACACGGCGCTTCCTGCAGCTGCTCCGTTGTAAATCTTTAATTTTTTCTCTAACAAGTTTTTCACAATGAGCGCGTCTGCGGGGACCGGGGTGTTTGTTCTGTCCCTCATGTCCATCCCCATCTGCTGCCTCTTCAACTCCCTCGTATACAAAAACAGGTAAGTCACAGCAAACCAGTCCGTGTTTTGTCTGATCTGCAATTTGGAAAGTTGTTACAAGTGTGAGTTACTTTTATTCTTGTTGGAAAATCGTGAATCAGACCTAAAGGAAAAGTTTGTTTGTTTTTGTTTTTGTTTTTAATTTATTCAGTACTGAAGCCGTCCTCTCTGCTGGGTGTACGACAGTCCTCATCCTGGCTATTTCAGTCCGCTTCATGCTCAAGAAGAAGGCTCCAACAGACCCTCTTTTCTATGGTTCGTCTCAAATTATTTGAATTGGTCTGGTCAAACTAAAGTGAAAATAAAAGTATATCTGCTGTTCTGTCAAAACACACTTATCTTAATTTCCAATATCAATGCAAATGCATTTTGTATGTATTTGCAGTATATGCACTGTATGCATTTCTGAGTGTGGTGAATCTGATCATTGGGCTGGAGCAAGACAACATCATTGATGGATTTGTGACGTTTTACCTCAAAGAGGCAAGTGTTGGGCTGCTGTGTCCAGTTTGTGACCGTCTATGAGTTCTCTGATAATTCCAAACTGTGTTTCAGGCAGATCAGCATATTAACACAGCTCATGGCCACATGGTCTCTTATTGGGATGGCTGTGTGCACTATCTCATGTATCTGCTCATGATTGCTGCAATTACCTGGGGGTGAGGCATGCATGTGTTTACATACATCCGTCTATGAGTCTGTGAAATTATAACACAGCTTTAACGATGCCATTGTGATATGCTCTGCACAGAGACAGTTACCGAGCAATTGGACTCTACTGGGTGGGATCTTTTCTCATGAGTGCCATGGTCTACATTCTTGGGAATGCTGTGGGTCAGTACACTAAAAATAAGAGGATGTTTTTAGATTGCTTGTGTTGACTGGGCCATGTCGTCACCGCCCTCAGCATTTACTCACCCTGACACCATTACATGTGTTCCTTAATTTGTTTTGATCTTTTTGCGTGTGTGTGTGTGTGGAGTCAAAATAAATAAAATGCCTATTCTACATAATGCTCTTTTCCCCACACAGTGATTTTTTTTCTTCTTCTCCTGTCCTTCACCAGGAAAGTATGGGACCCATGTTGGCCCTCTCTTCCTCCTCCACATGATGTATGTCGCTGTGTCTGTGTGGGCTTGCTTCCGCATCTTCAGCCAACTGTCGACACAAGACACTCTGCTACCAGTAAGACACGTTTCGTCGCCTGTTGTTAAAGTGGCTGCTGTTAGGAAACAACAGATTTCAATTCAGTACATTTAGATCCCACTAATATCAAGTATATAGGAGCAGAATGAGCGCAATCTGTGCAAACTGTGTGTTAAACTGACGCAAAAGTGGTGGGAAAAAAAATATTTTTTTGTAATTGGACTATTCATAAATACACATATATTTAACTAAGTTGAGATGTGGAACAGTTCAGACTAAAGTGCTTGTACCTTGTTGAAATACAGGAAGTATCATGTCCACATGCCTGTTGATTACATGATATGCTGAAATTCTTTTGTCACCAAAAATGTGGAGAAAAAAACTTGCAAAGTTTTCTGCAAATATAACCCCCCCCCCCCCCCCCCCCCCTTGTTATTCTGTCAGAACATCCGTGAAGCTCAGGAAACGAAGCTGCTCAACAGACCCGGTGACTTATTATTCGTCATCTACCTCATCCCAGCATTTTCTTTCTGTGTCTTCAGAGGCCTGGTAAGTTACTGGCGGCTCATCGGTGACGTGTTGCAGACAAACCAAGGGGAGCAGTTCCGCAACGGAGAGTGCCCTAATGTTTCACCACACGTGTTTGTTTCAAGGTTTCTCTGGACTGTTCTGGCAAGTGGTGTCAAGAGTACACACAGCAGTTTGAGCCTTACTTGAAAGACCCTTCAGCCTATCCTAAAGTTCAGGTAAACTCTCTGGAAAATAACCTGCAAATCCTCCTCGACGACAAAATAATCAGCCAGCTGTCTAAAGCGGTGTGCATGTGTGGCAGATGACGGTGAGCATGCTCTACTCCGGCCCGTACTACGTCATTGCTCTTTATGGGCTGTTGGTCCCAGGATGTGAGTGGATGCCTGACCTCACTCTCGTGCACTCGGGAGCGCTGGCTCAGGTACGTATGCTGCTCGTCATTACTGTCTCTCAATTCATCTCCAAGGCATAACCAGACTTTTCTAGTGACAGAGCCTGAACACACAGAAAGACACACACCCATGTTGGCATCACATACATGTTCGGGTTGTTCGAAACCGACAGACTGCGTGAAAGGCTAATGATTTAATTTACAAACACGCCTCAATGCAAATTGAATGAGGTCAACTGGATAACAGATGACCTCATTCAATTGCGACCGAGACAAATGAGAAAGTGCAGAGGCACACATACATGTCACCAGTCATGAATATGTTCTGGAAACACATTTCTATAGAAAGGAAGCATGGGGACTTCCAAAAAGTACCTGTACTCACCTCTTTGGGAACAAGTTTGATTAAATATCTTTTCTCCAAGACACACCTTCATGATTGTTTCGTCTTTTGTGGGAGACTCAAGACCTGAAACGCACTTGTCCCAATTCTGACCCGTGACCAGTCGGTTCCCAAGTTTTCTTTCTTGAGCATGCATTCAAAAAACTTTGCGTCATCATATGATATCGAGAAATGTACTATGTACTATGTACTATAGAAATAGTTGCAAACACACATTTTAAAGCACACGTGTACATATTTAGGTTCCTTAACCAAGCTTCAGCTGTTTTCTGTGCTGTTAATGACAAGCTCCCTTGAATGAAAGAAAATATTGGCACGTTCAACTGAACAGACCTGATGGAGTGCTTTATAATATTTCCAGTCCCATAGAGCTATTTGTTTAAAAACAAAACAAAACAAAAAAACAAGTTCATTATAGTGACTTTTTGTTTACTTTTCCCACTTGGTGTTATCATTCCAGGCTCTGCATGCATGTACACGAGGCTGCTGAATACACCGCAAACTATCTTATTTACATCTAAAGATGGAAACTCCCAGGACTGGTGGGGGCAGGTCGCCTGTCAGTCAAACCTCCGGGGCACAAAGCAGCTATTGTGTTTGAGCTGCAGGCTGGGGCATCACTCATCAGCAGGATAAGGGCAGAAGCTGACCTCAGGCAGAGAGGAATGGTGGTATTGGTGGTATTCACTTAAATGTCAGCTGTTCGGCCAGCCTATAAATAGGAGGACTGATGCGCTGGCAGCATTGGTTGCCATGAAACACACAGTACCATGTCCTTTTTTTTTTTTTTTTTAATCCCCACTTACTTTCTATGAAACTAACAATAGATCAGTTGAATGTTAATGAGGGATCAGCAGACAGATGAGAATAAGGTGGGATCATATCATATATCAGTTGATAAATAGGAAAGTACTTGTTAAAAGACCTTGTTTTGACCCTGTCTTTGTTGAGTGTTGATCATTATTTTCAGTACCAGGATTTGGATTCAGAATATTTTATTTCAGCATGGCAGTTTAGCAATCTTCCTGTGACTGAACAGCTTTAGAAACGACTTAGAAAAACTAGATGGATGGATGGAGTTTGCCATTTTTTGGTCTCCAGTGTGTTGGTGCTCAATTAGCATATTTAAAGAAATTGACTTATTGAACTTAATACACTTGTTGATTTAAAAAACGTTTTTTTTTTTTTTCTTTTTAAGAAAATGCCAACGAAGCACTAAAATTGGGCCGACGACCTACATTTCAGTAGGAATCCACCAATTGAGAATCCCTGGTATTGCTTTGTAGTTGGTCAGTTGCTCATTCTTTGAGGGGGAGATACTGTATGTTATGAACTCTGTCATCCTCACCACCTGCTGCAGGTCCTCCCAGTTCAGGCTGACTGATAGAAATGAACAGGCAGTGGATGAGGGCTCTGACTGTTTTTTTTTTTTTCTCCCCTCTCACCTTTGCCATACAGGCCCAGTTTTCTCATATCGGTGCATCTCTCCACACACGGACGCCATTCTCATACAGAGTACCTGCTGATAGCCAGCCGGTCTTCCTGCTGGTCAATGTCCTCTACACTCTGGTGCCTCAGGTTTTGTGCTACCGCTGCTGCACCAGACCTGCCTTCTTCCTCCGGCCACAGCCAAAGAAGAAGAATGAATGAAATGCATTGTCCGAGAGCGAGATAGAGAGCAAGGATGCCTCAATAAACAGCTGAAGTACTTGTAAAGAACTGTTCTGTGTTAGCAGTTATTAACAGCTCCTATTCCTGTAGAGGAAGCCACCTGTGTTAATGAGGGTTGGATGGAGGTGATGGAGGCAGGACAAAGCATGGATGATGTTGATTGAAAATGTGTACATTTATTAAAAAATGTATTGTTTTTGCATTTATATGAAATGGCAGTGTCCATATGGCATCCAGACTGCTTAACCATACTTGTTTCAAAACAGTGGTCCTGTCACTTGTGACACTGGGGTTTTTGTGTAATGTGTAAAAAAAATTAAAACAAAATCATGTGCTTGTGTATTTCATAACATGCAGTGTTGTTTATAGAGTACGTGATTTGTTAAAACATCCCCAGTTTGAATTCAATTAATGGACAATTTGTTGATAATGATTTGATGAAATAAACTAATTAGTAATTCATTTGACTATGCTCTAACAGAAACTTTATTTTAGTTTATTTTTGGTTATTTTGTCATTAAATCTTACCGAAAAAAAAATCTGTTTTACGTCAAGTTATTCAAATTGTATGACCAAATACAAATTGAATGGATAATAAAATGTTTTTGTCACAGTATATGAATTGGCAAATTTTAGAATATATGAAGGGAAATTAGGCCGTATAATACATTTTTACTAAGCTAATTATCTTTTCTTTTTTTTATCCATATTTAGACGAGCCAGGTCTGAATGGAATGTGTAGTTACTGTTTATTTTTGATTCAGTACCATGATACGACAGGACTATTTCCACCCCCATGCAGCAGGGGGCGCGCCGCACTGTTACCGCTAAGTAACAATTCACCTTTAAACCGGAAAAACATTGTTCCTCAGTGTGGCAGGCGAATGTGTGTGATTAGCAGATTCATTTTTGAGTCTTTTTTTAACACACCAAACAAGCAAAAGAAATCTTTGCAATGCCCAAAAGGACATTTTAGGTGGGTTTAATTTAAATGCTGAAGTGGAGAAGTGTAGAAACGGGTCTACGAGTTGATATTAGTGGAAGAAGCTGACGTGCTATTCCCATGATGGCAGCATCTACAGCTCCTGTGATCCCTGCTCCTGTTTTAAGGTCTGTTTGTTTCTCTTTTTACATTTTTTTTAATTTATAAACTAATTGATTTGAAGACAGGGTGACAGTGTATGGTCTTTACAGAAATAATGCAACCGTCTTACAATTCACACGAACACGAGAAAAAGATTTTACATGCTCGTTTGACTGGAGCGACAATGTTTACATTTTGTTGAGACAGCTTATAAACTATTATATTATTCTCTCTTAATGTTGAATACACATGTTGTACCTCCATTAACCTGTCTAGAAATCACATTGAAGTATAAAAATGTTACAATATCCATATGTTTTAGACGTATCATATGTGTAGTTTCAAAGTTATCGAGCTTATTGAATTCTTTGAAAACATGAAATGTGGAAAAACCACATGCATCAGGCCAGCAAATCGTTTTCAATTAGTTGCTGCAATCACTATTTAATAATTTAAGAGGAATTTGTATCCCCAAATCTTGCCAATATCAAAACTTTTCCAAAACTGCAAACAGTCTGGCACATGTATGATGTTGCCTTAGTATATTCATCCAAGCTAGACAATAAGAACACCAGGAAAATGGATTTTTACTCGAGGCCAAGCCCTACTCTGTTTTACTTTTGTGCTCCTATC
The DNA here is from genome assembly GCF_963422515.1 of Blennius ocellaris. NCBI lineage: Eukaryota > Metazoa > Chordata > Actinopteri > Blenniiformes > Blenniidae > Blennius > Blennius ocellaris. The sequence goes on along the minus strand of NC_137650.1, from coordinate 29,990,291 downwards.
TTGTTTCAAATAATTGTCTGTCTCAGTCAGAAGCAGCGGAGGGCCACTCTGAGGAAAGAGAGAAGAAAACGAAAACGTCAGGCTCTCGCACAAGCCCGAGAATACGGTGTGCAGTTTTGTTCAGAAATGTGACCATCTGAAGCTGCACTTGAATACATTTTCACTTCATTTTTACTCACTTTTCATTCATCACAGACTTAAAAAATGGTGCTCCCCTTGAAGAAGAGGAGGAAACAAATGATGGAGATGACGATAACGATGTTGCTGACGAGGAAAGGTAAGTTAGCAATATTGTGTTAAATTGATGGACAACATAGGGACCTGCTGATCTTCAGTGTGTATGATGTGGTTTTCAGTCTGCGGCTGCATGAAGAGTGGCTGGAAAGAGAGCGACGCGCTCAGGAGGAATTCAGGCTGCTGGCTGAGCGGGAGGAAGCTACAAGGAGAAGGAAAGAGGAAGAAGAGGTAATTGACTGCCCATCGATTGTACAATTCAGGAAATCGAAGATTGCTTTTGAAAATATTTTCACATTTTATAAAACTGTGATAGCAGCACCTAAAACAGAGATTGCCAAGTTTTTTTTTAACAAAGCGGCAAAACAACCAGACAAGTCAAACTACATCGAACTAAACCCATAATATTATGTTTATTTTCTGTTTGCAACACCTTAGTTTCACGTCTTCTCAAAATCTTATCTCAGTGCAATGAATGGCTATCCTTTTTGTGCGAAAGTGACATACTTTATGTATGAAGCAAGGACAGCACCGTTTGGAGTGTATGAACAATCTTTTTCAAGCCAAACAACAAAACACTACGAGGGTGTAGTCTGTAGTTATTTATTCACTAATGAATAAGCTTTTATGATTAAAAGTAGCAAAAACTGAAATTGATGTTCAATGGGACACTGTATTCCTATGTACCACAGACTTGTATCAACCTACACTTTTATTCAAGCTTACAGTGACGGTTTACACATTTTGACTCTACTTGTGAGCACAACACATCACATTACTGTGTAGCTCATTCTATTGTGGAGAGTTTACGTGGCTTATTATTGAGCAGTTTTGTAAGTCTGTTTGACGATTGAAATGAAATCAAATGTGAAACATGGCTGCAATTTTGTTTCTGCATTCACAGCAAATGATAAAGGCGGAATGGGAGGCCCAGCAAAGGAGAGAGCAAGAGGAGAAAGATCAGCGGCAACAGAAGAAGCGAGTCAGAGAGGTGAAACGGACTCCGGGAGGATAGAAAAAGAATAAAATATATCCTCATCATTTTTATTTAGATTGTTTAAAGCAAAGCTAAGATTTTGTGTTTATTTAATTTTTTTTATGTTTTACCATTAATCAATTGTCAACAAGCTAAATTGTTCTTGTGAAGTGTGGTTTTGTTTCTGTCGTTCTTTTTTTTTTTTTTTTTAAACAAACCTTTCCTTGACTGAGTGGCACGACAACCATCCTACTCCTTAACTGAGATACACTCAAAGAGAAAACCTCTTTACAACACCTTCAGCTCTCAGAACACGGATGTATCTTTTGACTTTGTGCGACAGAAACCCGGAGATGATCCCTCTTACGTGCCAGCGACGTTTCTGTGTCTATCAGTCTTTGTGAATGTGGTCTTAACCCACAGCAACAGATACGCTGCAGTATGTTGCAGTGTGCACATTTTCACCAGCCGTGTCTTTACACCATTTGTAGGAGGCCGTTCAGAAAATGTTGGATGAAGCAGAAAATCAGGTAATAATGCACTAATATAAGTTATGACGCAGAGCGGGACTTATTTTATGGTTAAAATCGTCATATTGTGAGTCTTGTAGTCCATTTGTGAAGTTAATAAATACCTGTCATCTGGAATTTTCTTCAGCATCTGATGTGTATTCATCCCCAAATTCTACTATAGTTTTGTTTCTTCTTTCATGTCCGTGCCTCCAGCTTGATAAAGAAGGACCGTGGATGAATCCAGAGGCTCCTGTGACCGTGAACTCGGAGAAATACGGGACCGAACGCGACGTAGCAAACTGTCCATTCTTCCTTAAAACCGGTGCTTGTCGATTCGGAGACAGGTGATGTTTGTCTCTCTTTTGATCAAACTTGTTTGATTAAAGGGCAAATAAATGTACAACGAGGACTTTTCTCTGCTGTGATTTCAGATGTTCTCGGAAACACGTGTATCCCACAAGCAGCCCGACTCTGATGGTGCGCGGCATGTTCACAACGTTCGGCATGGAGCAGTCCTACCGCGACGATTACGACATAGACGCGTGTTTGGAGCACAGCGAGGAGGAACTGCAGGAGTCTTTCGTCGATTTCTACCACGATGTTCTGCCAGAGTTCAAAAACATTGGCAAGGTGGTGCAATTCAAGGTGAGACACAAACGGCTGGAGAAAAACGCAACTTAGTCACACATGTCTGTAAATGCCTTTGTTGCCTGCAGCAACATATGCTGAGCTGTTTCAGCAAGAAGTAAAGCAAAAATGTTGAATAAACACAATTAAGTTTACTTTAAAGTCATTTAACTGAGGCTGAAGACCATTTATACGTCTCCAACTTGCAGTGTTCAGGTAATTAATATATATATATAGATTGGTTTCATTCTCTCACCCTTCTTGTTTCAGGTCAGCTGCAATTACGAACCGCACCTGAAAGGAAACGTTTACATTCAGTTTGACACGTGAGTCGTCACACTACAGTGGCCCCAAAAGGGTCGGCACAAAGCAAACGTTTTGTAAAGTTTTAGGGCACATGGTCATTTTCAGGCAGATATAATGGCTTCATTGACACTATTTCAAACATTGGAGTAGAGTTGAGTAAAAACCTTAATCCTCCTGCTTTCTTAAATTCCCTATAGTAATTGTAGTACTTTTATACTCTTCTAATATGACAGTGTCATTCTATATATCCGATCTGAGTCACAACATCATAGTTTTTGTACAATTTCTACCCAATTTGCTGTTTAAATGTTTGTGACTGATTCTCCTCCTGTCTCTCTGTTGTGCATCCAGAGAGGAGCATTGCAATGAGGCTTTCATCAAGTTCAATGGCAGGTGGTATGCAGGGCGGCAGCTTCACTGTGAGATATGTCCTGTAACTCGGTGGAAAAATGCCATATGTGGTGAGTCCCTTTTTTATTTTGGAGGCGTGCTTCCACAAAGGCGAAACGGCTTTCAGTGTCCTCACGCCTTTCTTCGGTGTCGCTCCTCAGGTTTGTTCGACAGACAGAAATGCACTAAGGGGAAACACTGTAACTTCCTGCATGTGTTCCGTAACCCCGGCAATGAATTCTGGGAGGCCGACAGGGACCTGCACCTTTCCCCTAACCGCAGCGTTCGGAGCAGTCGCCGAGACGGGTGGCACTCGGAGCGATACGGAGAGCGATCGTGGAGGCAGCGGCGCTACAGCAGAAGCCCGGAGAGGTGGGAGAGCAGGCGAGGAGGCGACAGGCGAAGGAGCCGGAGCCGGAGCCGAGAGAGGAGGAGCTCCCACCAGCACGCGGAGGACAGACGCTCGTCCAGGTCTGAACGCAGCGACAGGAGGAAAGATCGGAGCCGAGACCGATCGAGGAGCAGAGACCGAGGCAGGAGCAGAGATAAAGACAGAGAGAGTCGGAACAGGAGTGAAGAGCGCAGCAGCAGGTTCAGAGAGGAAGATCCCCGTCGAGACGCCAAAGACAAGTCGAGGAGCAAAAGCAGAGAGAGGAAAAGGTTAAGCAAAGAAAAGAGCCCCAAGAAATCGGGCAGTAGTAAAACACCAAGTAATGATACAGACACACGGCATCGCCACAAACACTCCAAAAAGAGCAAGAAGAAGCACAAGAAGAAGCACAAGAAGAAAAGCCACTTGCCCCGTGAAGGAGCAGCTTCTTCTGGAGAGTCAGAGCAGGACAAGGACTCGGAGGACGAGACGTCAGATATTCATTCTTTACCGAGTCCCAGTAAAGAGGAAAATAAAACGGAGCAGAAACAGGGAGACCTGGATCAAAGGGTCGACAATGAGGAAAACCACATCTCAGAGGAGAAATGTGAAGAGACCGACCCTGAACTGACTGGAAATGGTGAAGGTAGCTGCTCTTAGCCTCCAATTTCAGACAGTCTCAACACTTTATCTGAATGCTTTCACTTTCATTGCCGATGACCAGTTTAACAATTATTCTAAAGACATCGTTTCAATTTCATTAAATTACCTGCTACTCTCAATTTGTCCACTGGAGGTGGTGCAACACAAACAGCAGAGGGCAACTCCTACTGAAGTTAATACAATGGTCAAACTAACAGCTCACGGTCCGTTTTATGCACCGGTGGTTCAGTTAAACGTCCAGCTGGTGCTGAATGAAAGAATAAAACAATCCAAATCAAGAAAGCAACACGTGTTTTTCTTGATAACATTTATTGTTGATGCCTTTAAAATATAAAAGAAAACTGTGTTGGCAGTGTTTAATACAAAAAGATTATGTTCATATTTTTTTTTAAATGCATTGTGAACAAAAACCTCTGGTTTGATGGATGTAAATAAAATAAAAACTGACTGCCATATAATTTGGGATGAGTGTTTGTCGGTCGTGGGCTTGTTTTCCTGCAATTTTCTGACAAGCGAGCAAGCCGGTGATGAATACTGATGATATACCCTGATTTGTGCAGTTGATCTGACGATTCTCTTCCATAAAGTAACTCAATCTGTAAATGTGCCAGAACGGTTACGTAATACTGATTCATTGTAGCCAAATAACCCTTTTGAATAGATCCCTTTTCTGCCATTTTAGCCTTCAGTCGTCACCAGTGGGAAGGTAAAACACAGTGTTCTTTGGTCATGTTAATCTGTAAGAGTAAACCAAGGTTTTGTTTTTTTTAAGACACATTTAGTTTAATTATTTGGGTCACTATCCTATCCTGACTAAAGACTAGAGGAGGGACTGAGATTTATCCCCATTACATGAAGGTTGGAGGGGGTCTTTGAAAAAATAAGCCACTTTTCAAAAGGGAAAGAAAGACAACAATTTACATCAATTACACAGAAACCGCCCATATTTAACAAGGGTTAAACAGAAATAGAACGTTTGCAGCAGAAATGGCAAACACGAACATGGAACATTTACATCAACCATGATTGGAGTATCAGTTTTACAGATTGCTTTGTTGAAATCAGTTGTGAATGAATTACTGGGACTCCTTCAATACTATTAAGCTGCTACTTCTAATACATTACCATCAGAGGCAAAAGTCCAAAATCTAAAATATAAAGCAGAACATTTACATCATTGAAAACCTAGCAGAAGGTATTTAAACAGCTGCAAAGAAAAAAACAAAATCCTAATCAAAACCAAGACACTACATTTGGATCCAATTTGTGTAATACTAAATATTTTATTGATAATGCATCTGCTACAGGAGGATTATAGCTCTGTATTAAGAGTGAATTGGATTTATTATGTAGCAGACAGTTGTTAAACATGTCAGATGATCCATATTCGTTTTCCCTGAAATTGGGACTTTTGGCTGTGTGATGGTGACGCATTAGAAGCACCAACCGGAGCGACACGAGCACCTCAAAAGTACTTCAAACCAAAACGCCACATCAAACTCTGCAGTCTGCGACAATGGATAATACTAATACGATGCTGGAGCTTTCATGTCGGTGCTACATTGTTCTCTGATGGGGTTCAGGAAGTTAAGAGAGAAACACTGAAGATTATAGTGAGGGGAGCTTTTATATAGGAGACACATTCAAAAACCACGATTGGCACCACGTAGAAATGACGTTTACAGGGTAGTACAGTACAGATATGATGGTGTACGCGCACAAACAACACTGACACAGTGACCAGGAGGAGACAGGATAGAGACATGAAGGTTGTCAGATCTGCATCCGAGAGATCAGCGGCGGGACGATCTATGTCAGCCCAATCTCCTCTAAAACGCTCCGTGGTGCCTCGGCCTCCTGCAGGACAAGAAAAAAAAAAAAAAAATCCTCTTATCTATAAATTACTCACATTGTTGCACAAGGCACCCATTTCAATCATAATTAATAGAACGCGAGTCATAATTGTAAGTTGCTAAATGCGCGATGGGACCACGAGGCCTTTAGAGAGTTGAAACTTCTGCACAGTCAGCTGTGCTGCTTCAACAATAGTCCAGCATTCTGAGCTAAAAATAAATCACCGAGCAGGGAATCCGACCTAAACAGCAATGCAGGGAGAGACGGGGGGGGGGGGGGGGCAATTAATCGAGTGCTGCTGGCCTAAATAAGAATCCAACAAGTGGCAGCAGGTGCAGATTGTTCTTGCAGTGGCCTCCATCACGAACAGACCAATTCGATTGTTTTCCAAGTAAAAGTAACGTTTTTATCTCAGCTTCAATCAGTTAAATACCGGCTTTACTTCTTTTACCGAAAACATTTAAGTTGGTAGTCACTGGGAGAGTAAAACGGTTAAACAAACATCTCATTTGATTCTACAAATCACGAAGAACGTGTTCACGATATTTCACACTTTTTGCAAATCAAACAAATTAGGAATAGAATGGATACGGTGCGGAGAGCAAATGGCTCTGGGAACGTGACCTCACTGGGGTGGGAGGAGGCGGAGCGTGTGCAGGAGGCTGAGCGATAGTGTGACGAGATATAGTTAGGCTCACCTCCATGCACAGCATTGTCTCTGGAAAAATACTCCTTGATAAGGGGTGATCCCTTTCCTTCTCAGGCATGTGTGGGGAAACTCACAACACCTCAACTGGCGGCGACACTTTTAGAGTTTTCCTCGTGGATGAGACGGTCGCCTCCCTGTGGCTTAAGGTGACACGGATGGAAAACTGCCTGTTTATGCTTCTGCACTAAACAGCAGCTAATATGTAGCCTTCTTTGAGCAAGTGGGGGAGATCCTGGACAGGGCACCGCCCACAGATGCCAAAGTCTTTCTGGCTTAATTTGCCCTTACTGCGCCATCAAGTGGGCAATAAATGTAGAGCAGGTGGTGATTCTAACGACAACGTGGCTTCGCTGTGAAGCTGAAATAATTTGTGCTTAAATGATTATGGAAATAAAGAGAAACAAGCTTGTGTTACTTGGGGTTTGGTGGGACATTTCTTCATTCTTATTTAAGAACTGCAACTTCTCAACATCGCTTGGCTTCTTCTTTTTTTAAAGATTATTTCACAGGTGACGTTTTTATACTTTTCCCCATTTTCATGCAGGGCTCTATTATGCCTCAGCATGGATGACGTGTTATTGTTCAATCTAATTTCTTTGAAACAGAATAAACACTTCATCTTTCAAAATGTGGAAGATGGATATCAGTGCAAAGGGTTACAACACCACATGCCGGCACATAGTGCAAAGTGGAACACCACTGAGAACGTTATAAGAAATCCTCAGCGCAGGAACCTACGGAAAATGTGCTGATGGAGACGTACCTCCTGCAGCAGGTCGGCCTGCTCGATGGCCTTCAGCACGTTCTTCTTGGAGGTTTCCTGAGCCTCTCCGCCCAGCAGGAACTCATCCAGGATGAAGTAAGCCTTCTCAAAGTTGAAAATGATGTCCAGTTCACAAACCTAGAACATTCCAACACCACAAAAAAAAAAAAAAAAAGATCAGAGGAAACACCTTGGCGGTTAAAAATCGCTACATGCTGCACAAGTGATGTTTACGAGACTCACGCTGCCAAAGTATTTGTCCAGTAGCTCCACGTATCTGTGGATGATCTCCAGAGTGATCAGCTCATTATCCTGATCTTCTACTGCACAGCAGAAATACAGGCTTGCATACCTTTTGCAGAATAAAATAAGAAATCCATCAGCTCAAAGAAAGACAGTAGAATATTATTTATACACTGATTTCTATGCACAATAAACAGATATATATCTCTTTACATAATATAATCTTGCAGGAAAACACATTGAATAGGTGATACCATCTCTAGCTGTTTTGTTTAATATAAAGTTCATAGGAATGCGTTGTTTCTTTTACTTTTATGACTCAGCAGTCGTATGTTCAGGACAAATCAGGCGCCTTTACATGTTTGTATCATTGTCTTCCACTGCTCAGCAGTTATCATCTCAGAGGGGGTGTTTCTGGCATTCATAACACACCAGAAGGTGAGATCCAAATGCCAAAAATCGCAGTGCTTGACAAAATAATCACTGGGCTTTCACAAACAAGACCAACAAACCACCACAGCTTGCAGAAGTGATGTAACAATCCAAACAGTATCACTTCCCCTTACTAAAATCCTAATCCGACATTTTGCAAAACACAAGGAAGCTTAACGTTTTGACCACTGCGAGTTACTTAGGATTACCCCAAACTCATCTAAACTCAGCAGCCAGCTTGTTTGTGTTTTGAAAAGTGAATTTTCAATCTTCATCTGAACAAATCTGTGCAGTCTTTTCCCTACGACTTCCTGTTTTCATACAGGCAAGGTTTCCACCCGAGGTCACATTGTAACATTGAACACACCGAGCCAAATCCATCTGCTTGTGGGGCGCAGAGTTAAGCATGAAAAAGCAGGTAAAAATTAACCCGGAGTGAAAATGAAACTCCCACAGCCATCATGAGGAAAGTACCTTAATGGACGACTGAAGTATAGGAGAAAGTGATGAATGGAAGAAAGGCCTGATGGTGTTCAAAGCTAAACCTCTTAAGAAGATGACAACAACCAGAAAAGATTCAAGCTGAAGTGAAAGGTTTTCTTCCGATTGGAGAAATGTATGTTTATCCCAATGTGCCATTGGTCTGTTAAGATTTGGAACTGGATGTGAATTTCTTTTTCCTTTAGCTTTATGCAGCGGGAAAGCCACTGGATTATGCCAAAGAGCTGTAACTGATGAAGAGATCAGCAGAAAATTCCATCTTTAAAGTACCAACTGTCAGCAGAGACACAACGGCTAAATGCTCCTCAGATACACAATGCGGGGTATGAAGGGACTTCACACCCCTGTATTTATTGGCTTACCTTTTGTACACAATCTTGAGATCCCTCCACTCCAGGAAGCTGCACATCTTGGGCTTTCTGGCCAGTATGGTCTGGACCAGATCTCTGGAGATCTTCTTCCTCTCTTTATCTGACAGGGGGACATACCATTTCTGAAGCCGCAGCTTTCCCTGGCGGCTGAATAACAGCATGAACTGCATCTGGAGGAGAAGGAAGATCCAAAGAAAACAAAGTTACTCAAGGCTGGGAGATGATACACATTACCTTAATATGGCTGAGAGGAGGGGTTTAATAAAGGTATGAGAGGAGGATGAAGCAGCACTGTAGAAACAGCAAGGATGGACGTGTTGTGATGACTAATAATATAGAAACGTGACATTTAGTAACACAGAAGCACAGTCCATTCATTTATCACAGACGGTGGGTAATACGGAGAAATACTGAAACACACGCCGTGTACGACGGTAACACGCCCGAGCCATCCAATACGTCTTAAATATGCTAAATTATGCATCCAAAGAAGCTTTGACACAAAGTTTCACTAGCTCATGTTGGCCATCATCGATTTAATGGCCACATAATGGAGCAATAACACGTTCCTGGCCATTTGCGCCCTCCTGCGTCGCTTATCTCGTTACAGGCGGGGACGACAATAAACACGGTTCTTTACCTTCCACTGGGCCTTCGAGCTGGACTCTGGAGGAACTCGTAACTTGAGAGAATTCAAGCGAAATTCATAATACGAAGATATTTCCCAGAGACTTCTGTTGACGTGGGTTAGCTGGCGACGCTAAAGCGGCTAGCGGATGGTGAGGCAACGCCGAAAAGAGCTGCGCGCTGATTGGCTGAAAAAGTCACAGTGCTGGTCGCTGATTGGCTGAAAGAGTCCGTTATTTGATACGTTATTCCAAGCAACAAGACAGGTTTTCTAAAGCGAACTTCACGATGAAGTTTGTGTGTGTGTGTGTGTGTGTGTGTGTGTGTGTGTGTGTGTGTGTGTGTGTGTGTGTGTGTGTGTGTGTGTGTGTGTGCGCGCGCGTGTGTGTGTGTGTGCGTGTGTTAAAAACACATAGGAATATTTTCCATCCTGTTTTAATCCAGCAAATTAATAACTATTGTCTATATAATAAAGGTTTCAGAAAAAAAATCCTATCCTATCCACAAAAGAGTTATTGTAGGATTACTGTTTCACCAATTCATCTCTCTTTATTGCTTTATCTCTTCATAACAGTTTCTTGCAACCATATATCAATAACTGGAATATTTTTAAAGCTTTTGAACAATTTCACATTGTTCTCGTTGGTCCAAAAACATTGTATTCAAAGTTTATTGCCCCAAATCCAACTTTTTCTTGATACTCATCCATTTGATTATTGGGTCATATGAGCTGGGACGTGAAAGAAGTACTTCCTCTCGTGGTGCCATGTGCCAAAACAGAGCTGCCTATTTGTAGGAGGGTCAAAGGGAGGGCCTACCTTGATTGGAATTGGCTAAACCCCTGATGACACTATATAAGGTTTCATTTCTGATTGGCTTCGTTGGAGCAACACACTTTTTAAACATTCATCCAAGCCAGGGAGGGAGATGACAGATTTTCTTCACTTCTGGGGCGTCATTCCAAACTATGGTGATGCATATTACTGTTGGAAATCCATTAGAAAGTTAATTTTACATAACATGACCCCTTTAAGCTGGTGGCAGCCGTCTGGTGAACCCCGGGAGAACCTCTGTCTTAATCAGATCAAGACTTCCTTACCTTTAGTGTAACTACACCTATGTATTTACCTCCTTTGCCTTTAAGGCACTCCGACTTCACCAAATTTGCCCATGTTCCGTTCTGTGTTTTACTTTATGTCTTATACCCAGATATTTTTATATTTTACTTTTATTCTATTCTATTGTATTTTATAATATTCGTATGTACCAGATTGCTGCAACAAAACAATTTCCCTTCGGGGATGAATAAAGTAATTATCTATCTATCTATCTATCTATCTATCTATCTATCTATCTATCTATCTATCTATCTATCTATCTATCTATCTATCTATCTATCTATCTATCTATCTATCTATCTATCTATCTATCTATCTAACTCTGGATGAGAGAAATAAAAGGTCTCTGTCGCCCTCTATCGTAAAAAAATAAAATAATCACCATCAAGCAGGAACCTGATGTATTTTTTGTTTAATCGGAATGGATCGTGGACATCCTGTCCTCGGCTCGCCTGTCTTCACGGTGAAGCGTTTTGTCCTCTGAGTGGACAGACGTGTGACCGGGGCCTCTGACCCGGACTCGTTGTCGTTGGATCCTGTTAAAAACGGTCGGATGCTGCTCGGCTCGCGACGTTAGCAGCACTGCAGGGCGGGCAGCGCGGGGACCGAGCCGGTGGATGGAACAACATGTCATCCGTGTATCTCGTGTCTCCTCTGCGGTAGACGATCGGGCTTCGGGGTCGCTTTAGCCCCTCCCTTGTCGGGACATAAACCCGCGGTGTCGCCGCGGTTGATCCTGCCGGGGATGAGGAGCCGCAGCAACTCCGGCGTGCGGCTGGACGGCTACGCCAGGCTGATCCAGGAGACGATCCTGTGTCACCAGGTGAGTCCGGAGCTGCAGGGTGGGGAGCGGGGAGGCTGGGACACCCCCCGCACAGAGCCGGACGATTAACTAACCACCTTCCACCGCCATCACTACTACAGAAGGTCAATTCAAGCATGCAACATGTGCCATATTACATAAGCGACACTGCACGAGAGCAGTTCTTAAAAGTGCGTGCGTCTAAAATAAGGTTGGTATGAATGGATTATTCTTAATTATGTTTCACCGCGTAAGTCTTATTTGGATGCTAAAGCAGATCAAAATCAGGCTATTGTAGGTAGATTATAGTATAACCGTGTAATAACAGCCTATATTTTGATTTCATAGTAAAATTCTAATGTTTTTTTTCTCAGTATAACAAGAAATCTTGTTTTACAGATAACAGTTAATTAGAGAAGAATGATGTGTTTATTTTTTTAGATATATATGGGACAGAGAAACCTTCCTGGAACTCTTCAGTGCCAGCAATCTACATTTTTCTAGAATAAAATGGTATACCAAGTTGTATTTACTCAAAAAGCAATCAGAAACAAGAATGTTATTCATTTGGAGGACCTATAAATAAAATGTAACGACTACTGTTAAAGTTTGAAGTGACATACCCATATTAAACAACCGTACCCTTGTCTTCAGTGAGTTTCCCACCATTGCATTAGTGTAAATGTTTTGTTGGACTATTTTTGCAATGAGATCTCTTGTTTTCTCCTGCAGAAATATCTGAGCTATGCAGATGTTTTGTCGTCAGTGTCGGTCAAAGTTCAACCACAATGAGCAACACAGAAATAAACAAAGTGTGAGCGAAGGTCGGCCTCTGCTTACAGGCTGAGGACCGGGAAGCTATGTGCTTTTATCTATCATCTGGTTAGTTCACCCTGAGCCAGCTGTCTGAGATAAAAGTGTTTGGAGTGAAAACAGCTGATCGAAAAGAGAGTGTCAACTTTCCATTCACTTCAGGGTTAGAGAAGGACCTCGGTCATGGGAGCAGTGACACCGTGGAGTCTCGAACTAAAGCCGGAACTCTGTGGACTGCTGATTTATCAAATCCTTGCTGCATACACATCAAAAGAAGCAGACCTCATGGTTTTATATTGTTTAGTTACTGCCATAACCTTTATCAGCGGATTTGTCCTGCTCTAAGTGTATGTATATTTCTTCCAGGTTAGAATTGTGATATTATTATTTACAGTAAATCAGAATAACAATGAGTTAGTTGGGATTTGAAACAGTGAATAAAGTAATAGGGCAGCCCCAACGATAATGTATTAATGATAAGTTATTAACTAAAGTCCCAGGTTAGTGCTGCGTCTATCTTGTGGGGGGGATTAGCATGTTTTTATTTATTGCTATATAACTTTTAACTTAATTTATACTGTGGTTCACTATTCTATAACAATGAGTGTTTTTCTGTGTGAAATTTACATGTTTTCATGTACGTACATCAGTCAAATCAAGTTTATTTGGGTTTCCTCCTACATTTGATGGTTGAATGGAGCTTCCTTTTTTCTTTTTCTTTTTTTTCAGAATCCAGTTACTGGACTTCTTCCTGCCAGCACTCAGAAGAAGGATGCCTGGGTCAGAGATAATGTGTACAGCGTCCTGGCTGTGTGGGGACTCGGCATGGCCTACCGCAAGAACGCAGACCGCGATGAAGACAAGGCCAAGGCCTACGAACTGGAGCAGGTGTGACTGCATTAGTAGCTATTTATTAATAAAACCAATAGAATTAAACGGCTGCAACATGTTCATGACAAATATGGAAATCAATAAAGCCACGGGAGGTGCTAACATCCATCTTTTATGCAGCCCTCGTTGCAAAAAGGTGGACTCGGAGGAAGTAATTTGAATTAATAGTAATTATTTGTGTAATTTTTGCTGTTCACTGACAAGGCTTTTGTTGTCCTCAGAGTGTGGTGAAACTGATGCAGGGACTGCTGCAGTGCATGATGAGACAGGTGAGACACACACCTGCGCTCACATCAAATGTTCACACGAGGACTTTGGTCTGGACGTATAAACGTCACCTGTCTGATAAGCCTGCGCTCCGTTTCTGAGAAGCTCGTGCGTATTCTGTTAACTGGGGCACTTCTTTGTACTGTAACACAGGTTTACGTAATCATCCCGGCTTCTGACCACAGATTTCTACACAGGATTGTCAAACTCAAGTAACATGCTTCACCTGTCAGACGAAAAACAAACCCCATCCAAACCAGTTATTAACAACCTGTTAATGACCTACTTGTTGAAGTGAAAGTAAGCCGCAGTCACGTTGTGTACTCTGTTCTTGAGTTCCAGTCGTGGAAATAAGAGGAAGATGATAAACTCCACAGAGGAGTGTGAATGTACTCAGGGAGTCATAAGAAATTGCAACTGCTACCAGCATAGCATCAGTCGTGCGTGGGCCAATGAAATTACGCATAAACCTCACCGAATTCCCCCAAAATTTGAAATTCCATCCAGGACAGGTGACAAGATAGACAATCAAACAGACATTTATATTTATGGGCAATTTAGTGTGAGCAATTAATACAAAACTTCTTATTTCAATACTTTTAGCTTCATCAGTATTTCTTTGTGCTGCTTTTCTGTTGTTATCAGTCCAAGTTATTTTTTTCCACCACAAATGTTATCTTGCAGTCAGTTAAATGGCGTGAAAATGCATGTCGTCGTTACTCTTGCTACCAATCCACTCCCAGCTGCAGTGAGTGCAGAATACGTTCACGAGGCCCTCGACTTCATCATTCTTTTTGTAATGTTTCAAGAAAAACACTTAACAAGCTCTATTTCTTCAGGTTTTAAACTGCAGGGCATGCAACGTACTACACCCTAAAAGGTGTCTTAATCAAGAAAGTGACTGATGATGAAAGTGGTGTTTTGCTGCAGCCATATTCAGATCAAACGTGTCCCTGTGTTTATATCCTGTCGGCTTTCTGAGGTTATCGTGTGACTCTTGCCCTGATTCCATCCGGCTCAACCAGTATTGCCGAGTATTTCCTACTCTGTGTTCAAGGTGGCGAAGGTGGAGAAGTTTAAACACACCCAGAGTACAAAGGATTGCCTTCACGCCAAATATGATACTCCCACGTGTGCGATGGTGGTCGGAGACGACCAGTGGGGGCATCTTCAGGTGGACGCCACCTCCATTTACCTGCTGATGCTGGCGCAGATGACAGCTTCAGGTAGAGTTTTAGTTCTGTCTATCACTGGTTTGGCCTACTGTACTTGTCATATACTAATAAAATGTATAAAGTGATTAAGATGAAGTGTGTTTTGCAATGACTAAAGGCTGGATTTGTTGAAATGTTTCTATTATTCTGTATTATGTAACAACTATTAAGTAAAACCAAGTGTGTGTCAAGTGGATAAAAGATTTTTTCTTTTCTTTTTTCTTTTCAAAGCATCAAGTCAACAGGAAATTCCTTTAGTGGGAGTCTCCGTCATGGTTTAGTTTTATTTATTGTGGCTGGCAGCAGGAGGAGCCGAAAATATGCGACAAGTTGTGACTTGAGTTTCCAAAAGAAATTCGATATTAGTAATCACATTTTAAAGCAAAACAAATCGATAAACTTTCAGAAAAGTACCGAAAGTAAAACACATCTTGACAAAAATAGATTTGACTCAATTCTCATAATAAAAAGTATTTTTTTTTCGGGGGGGGGGGGGGGGGGGGGGGGGCATCAACCTCACTACATGCAAAATACCCAAGAATGTCACATAATTTCTGCAGAATACAACCGATCCTTTCTGTTATGCATTCATTTTTTGGTTTTCTGCATATGTTCTCAGCATAACAATAATTTATTAATGGATTTTCAGGTCTCTACCTTGTTTGCTAAATGTTGTTTTGTCATCTGACAGGTCTTCGTATTATTTCCAACCTGGATGAGGTGGCCTTTATCCAAAACCTGGTCTTTTACATCGAAGCTGCCTACAAAGTGGCCGTGAGTAACTTTTAGAAGCTTGTTTGGGAGAAGGACTTTCTTGAGGAAAAACTTTTATATAGTGGGCTAACAATAAAATATTATAGGGAATGAAGACAATCTGTCTAAATTTTGCAATATTTGTTGGTGTCATGTTAAATCTGTAGAGTCTGCAGAGGGATGTCGACAGTTTAGAGACTGGAGAATATTTTTAATGGGCTTTTTTCCCCCCAACCAATGTAGGATTATGGGATGTGGGAGCGAGGCGACAAGACAAACCAGGGAATCCCGGAGCTTAATGGCAGCTCTGTAGGAATGGCCAAGGTACATCATGCATCATATGAACACCAAAACATGTGTGTGAGCGTTGAGATTGCTGTATTCATTGATTTCAGTTTGTTTTGCGGTGATGTTTCAGGCAGCTTTGGAGGCCATAGATGAGCTGGATCTGTTTGGTGCACACGGAGGCCCAAAGTCAGTCATTCACGTTTTGCCTGATGAAGTCGAGCACTGTCAGGTATTTATATTTTGTCAGTAACAGTGTGGTCATCTACTATTCTACTTGAGCAAGCTTAGCTGACTTTATGGAGCGTGATAGAGGACAGAACAGGATGACCTGAACGAGCCCTACCTGTAAACTATATTAAATAGGAAAGTTTTAATCCTGAAACAAATGGAACGAGAAGCGGCTCTCCTCGTCTTTCCTGCGCTCAGCCTGTGTGTGTTTGTGACTCCTTCCAGTCCATCTTGTGCTCCATGCTGCCGAGAGCTTCACCTTCCAAGGAGATCGACGCTGGCCTCCTCTCCGTCATTTCCTTCCCTGCGTTCGCCGTAGAGGATGCTGACCTGGTGGCCATCACCAAGTCAGAAATTATCAACAAACTGCAGGTGATGTTTTAATTAATTCAACTTTGCTAAAACTGTTTAGAAATCCAGGAAAATCTTTTTAACTTACTAAAACTTCCACTCTCCTGTTGAATTTCAGGGTCGCTATGGCTGCTGCCGCTTCATCAGGGATGGATATTGTTGCCCTAAAGAAGTAAGATAAGATAAATTATCTTGGGTGTCATTTTGCAGTCACACATTTGTACAATAGTTCAACAAAATTCCTTTCTCATCTGAAATGCTGCTAAAAAAAAAAGGACAAATCAAAGATGAAGATATACAGATATGTCCAATGAGCAATTGTCAAAATAAACATCATGTATAATTATACCTTTAATCAAAAAAGGTATAAGAATAAACACTTTGTAAATCATATATATGCAATATAGAATTAAAGTGAATAATGTATAATAATGAATAACCAAATGGAAAATATAGATACATTTAAAGCTGGAGTTCTAAAACTGATAAAAGAAGTGTTTCCCATTTTGGATGCAATAGGACACTTGGTAGGTTTTCCCTATGGTATATTGAGTTATTTTGACCACAAGGTTGAATTTCTTGGTTCATCTTTCTGCTAGGATCCGTCTCGGCTGCATTACGATCCTGCAGAGCTGAAACTGTTTGAGAATATTGAATGCGAGTGGCCTGTTTTCTGGACTTATCTCATCCTGGATGGTCTCTTTCTTGAAGATCAAGTGCAGGTGATTTGAACAAACCCACTGGTACTCCCACTGTACTTCCTTTCTCTGTCTGCTTGAATGATGCGTGGTTCAGTTTTAATTTCAAAGAAGCTGCTTTACATAGGTGCTGGAGTATCGTGAGGCACTCGAGGGAATTTTGATCCGGGGGAAGAACGGCATCAAACTGGTGCCTGAACTTTATTCTGTGCCCAGTGACAAGGTACTTGAGTGTTTAATGGATTTGACAAAAAAAAAACTTTGATAGAAGACAGCAGTTTTACTAGTAACAAATCCTCTGAAATGTCAGTAATTGGAACTGTGTCACTGCTTTCATAATAGTAAATATTTATTAATGCATCACTTCAGAACATTAGAGTGTTGGTTTGATTCCCAGCTTGTATTAAAGTAAGTTAAATTTGTATTTATTTAAAAAAAAAAATTAAATCAGATGCTTAATGCAAACCCTTGACAGAATTGTTGATATGTTGTATTTCACAGTCTGTCATTATTTCATATCAACCACTTCAGTTTTTACAACATGAAAGTGAAATGTTTCAGGTGGAGGAGGAATGCAGCAATCCTCACTCAGTGGACAGAGTGGCCATGGGCCAGCTGCCTCACATGTGGGGCCAGTCACTTTACATCCTGGGCTGTCTCCTGGCTGAGGTAATACAGTCGCTTCCGACATCTGGAGCATCTCTCTCTCTCTCTCTCTCTCTCTACAATATTATTTCCATCTCAATAAGACGTTTAGATGTCAATGAGTCTATATGTAGTCCACCACTTCAGTATGTTTCCCTTTGATCTAATAAGTCTTCCTCTCCATTTTCTTTTCTCTCCTGGGTTCAGGGTTTTTTAGCACCAGGAGAAATAGATCCTCTCAACAGGCGATTCTCAACCAACTTCAAGCCAGATGTCGTGGTACAAGGTCAGTGATTTGTTTGGAGGAAACGTAAATCTATATACTGCAATTACATGAAAAGAACCACGAGAACATTGCATGCAGATTAAATTTCCATCATAGTTTTGAGTGAGAAACTAAATTATTTCACACACAATAAAGTTGATAAAGGGGTTGAAATTTCTATGAAAAAAAATATTTAGAAGGTTTCATTTTTGAAAAAGGTTTTTTTCCCCCAATTGTTATTGAATGTAAGTTTACTACATGTAAATTAGTCTGCGTCACACCTTACTCTTAACTCTTCTGAGCTGCAGAGCTGAGTGTGATGCATGCTTTTTGTATGCTAACGGCACTTTTAGGGAATACTGTATCGTAAAATGGAGCCTTGCAATTTACACATTTAGCTACTTACTGGTGAATCAAAAATGAAATAGTTGCTCAAGAACATATTTTAACCTCCGTTGCATCTTTCCTTTCAGTTTGTGTTCTGGCTGAGTCGGAGGAGATCCAGGAGTTGTTACGAGACGCTGGGATCACGGTTCAGACGATGGCGGAGGTTCTGCCCATCAGGGTCATGCCTGCTCGCATCCTGAGTCATATCTATGTCAGACTGGGTAAACGAGCCGTTTTGTGTTCAGCAGATTGATAGCAAAGCTGCTTTTATTTAAATCTGCATCGGTTTGTGTAAGAATGAGATTAACAACTTGTGTTTCGGGGGCACAGGGAACTGCAAGAAGCTGAATCTGAGTGGGAGGCCCTACAGACACATTGGAGTCCTGGGAACATCCAAATTCTACGAGATCAGAAATCGCTTTTACATATTCACCCCTCAGGTAAGGCTAAAAAGAGATGCTTTGATATTTGTTATCACAATGACAAGGATATATGGAGTGAAGATAAGGGAAGCTGAGGTGAACGGTGTGGAGTGATACTCTTGTTTCTCACCTCTTCTCACCTGCTTGCCGTTTCTCAACTGTGCAGTTTCTGGATCATCATCATTTCTACCTGGCACTGGACAACCAGATGATTGTGGAGATGTTACGGACCGAACTGGCCTACCTCTCTTGTTGCTGGAGGATGACAGGAAGGCCCACGCTCACTTTCCCCATCACTCACAGCATGCTGGGTACTGAGGCTCTACACGCAAAGCAGACCAGTGTTTAACTGATCCACAGAGCACGAGTCTGTTCAGTTAGTGCAGATACAGTAGTTTTTACTGCGCCTCCTGTGCTGTGGCAAGAGAATGCAGAACATATTCAGCAAATT
The DNA here is from genome assembly GCF_963422515.1 of Blennius ocellaris. Classification (NCBI taxonomy): domain Eukaryota; kingdom Metazoa; phylum Chordata; class Actinopteri; order Blenniiformes; family Blenniidae; genus Blennius; species Blennius ocellaris. The sequence goes on along the minus strand of NC_137650.1, from coordinate 29,971,120 downwards.
GATTGATAATCTCTGTCGAGGGTTGCTCCTCCTCCTCCTCCACTTTAAAAACTACAACTGAGTTACTCATTGAATTGCTGAAGTGTTTGTACCAACAGAATGTAACACTATCAGAGATTCAATCAAATTATGCTACATTCATGCATTTTCTTTTTGCCTAGCTGAGGATGGAGATGCAATTGATCCGTGTATCATAGCAACCCTCAGGAAACTACAGGATGGCTATTTTGGTGGAGCAAGGTCAGTTTTTCTTCAGTTTTGCATCACATTAATATTGTACACATGATATTTATGTGTTTTATATTCATTTTGTGCTTGTGGTTGATATATCTTCTATAGGGTACAGATGTCTGACCTCTCCAGTTTCCAGACCACCTCGTTTCACACTCGCCTCACCTTTCTCGATGATAAAAACGATGACAGTTTACTCGACGAAATAGATGATGACGACGATGATTCCAGCTATGGGGAGGAATACACCACCTGCGGACCCACAGGTAGTCGGCATTTGTTAATGCTTCTTAAATCACTGAGTTGAAGTTTTCATAAATGTTCCACATGTTAATTTGCCTACAGAGGGATCAAAAGACATGTTCGACAAGTACCTCACCCAGCTCCTGCACAGTACCACCACAAAGTGCCATCTTCCTCCCATCCAGAGGGGGCAGCATCACGTCTTCAGTGCCGAACACACCACAAGAGACATCCTGTCCTTTATGGCCCAGGTTCAAGGCCTGAACATACCCAGTGAGTTATGAGGAAAACAATGATCACACTATACATGCATACATACATACAGTACATACATACATACATACATACATACATACATACATACATACATACATACATACATACATACATACATACATACATACATACATACATACATACATACATACATACATACATACATACATACACACACTATATCTACGCTACAGTAGGGGCAACACTTGAGAAAAAGAAAATGGATTAAATGTAAAAGTTAATTAAGATAATTGCAGTGACAAACAGCCAGTTGAAAGAAAAGATAAAGACGGTTAAAATTTCAATAGAAAACTGTAATAATATGTCTGTTGACAATTACAATGACGTGAACCTGCTTGACAATCGGATTTAAAACTCGGTGGCTGGTTGGTAATGCCTCGTTCTTGTATGTTTTCAGAGTCTTCTCTGTACCTACCTGTGACTCCGTCCATGAACAAGTACCGCAAATTTCTCAACCTCCTGGAAGTTCCTCATCCTCATCCTCATCCCCATCCTCATCCTCATCCTCAGCACAGCACAGCGCACACAAAGCAACCCAAGGTGTTCACCAACACGTTCCTGAGCTCTCTCCAGTCTTGATATCCCTGTGACTTCAGTATTTATCTGTATTGTTTCGTGACTCACCATGATGTCCTTTACAAAGCCCCACAGTGCTGCTGATTTGCATCTGCCCCGAGACTCTCAGGGGAACCCGGACTTTGCTGTGCTGGTGAGACAACTCAAAGAGTGCCCTACTCTGCAGGACCAGGCTGACATCCTCTACATCCTCTACATTATGAAGTACGAGCTCAGAGGCTGCTCTGCATCACTCTATTAAATACAAACACCTGCTTTTTGTAATTCCCTTCTTGGTGATTTTATTCACATAACCAGAGGAGCAGACTGGCTGGTGGAGCTGTCCGGGCCTGGGCAAGGAGGCGTTAGTGTGCGGTCTCTGTTGGAGGAGCTGTATGTTCAAGCTGGAACATGCAAAGAGTGGGGGCTCATTAGATACATCTCTGGAATACTACGCAAGAGAGTAGAAGTCCTTGCAGAGGTGAGAGAGAGAGAGACAGTGTGTAAATTGCTCCTGATAATAGAAATCCTAACAATTTAAATCTGATGTGAAACTGAAGATAATATCAGTGTGCCAAAAGATTCACAAAACAACTGAAATATTATGGAAAAATAGACTTGAACACAAATGAACTGACTTACAGCATAACAGCTGGCAGTTTTTCTCACTGTGGTGTGCAACATGTAGTTATATTGAACAAATATTGATCAACTAAAAATAGCGCCATGAGTGATTTATCCCCCAGAGTGTTCAGATGTGGGTTTTACTTGCATTTGGCCGTGTTTACATGAGAACGATCTTGGAACAATCTGCTGGAAATGGTGCTTCTGTGTTTGCTTACATTAATGTTGAAGTGTTTGATTAGATCGCTGAGCCCACCCAAGAACAAAATGAAATGCGATACCACTCAAGTTGGATGTGTGGGTGGAGGAAGTTATCAAACTTATTAGATAGTTATTTTAAACAATTTGAGTTGGCCAATAAAATTTAAAAAAAAGAAAGAAAACAGAATATGAGAGATGATTAGTCACAGATTCAAAGTTTGAGCCACACTACAGAAAACACAGCCCCCATCTGCCTTTTGTTCAGCCCACAAGATAATTTCCAAAAATAGTCACGCAAGGAATTCATTAAACTTATTAAGACGTTCAATTAGGTTTTTATCTAAAGTTTAAGAGCTAACATTAGAAAATAATCTGCTGCAATGTGGCCCTCTCCCTGGTCACCATTAATGATCAAATGTACCCATCCCTGCTCTAAGCCCTGAATTAAAATGATATATTTCCGTAATTTATTAATTTTTTTTCCACAGGCCTGCACAGACCTGATTTCCCATCACAAACAGCTAACTGTCGGTCTTCCTCCTGAACCCAGAGAGAGAGTGATCACTGTGTAAGTTGATGTTCTTCTGAAAAAAATATAGCGTGGCTGAAAAGAGTTGGTCATAATAAAGGGTGACTGAGCTAATGAGCACATGGAGGAAATAAAACGAGAAACCTGCTGTACTACGCCGCTTGTTTTCAGCCCACTTCCTCCAGAGGAGTTGAACACTCTCATCTATGAAGCCAGTGGTCAGGACATCAGTATTGCTGTACTCACTCAGGTAAACCTGCAGCGTTTTGCCATTCGAAGGACTCACCGAGACGCCGATCGTAACATCAGTGTGTTTGTCTGTCATGCAGGAAATCATGGTGTACCTCGCCATGTACGTGCGCTCCCAGCCCGCTCTGTTTGGAGACATGCTCCGGCTCAGAATAGGACTCATCATGCAAGTGATGGCCACGGAGCTGGCCCGCAGCCTGCACTGTTCTGGTAGAAGGAAAAACAATGCACGCCTGTGGGGACACAAAAACCATTCAGGTCGAAACAAAAACTGAAACAAAAACAATGTGACCCTTCTGCAGGGGAGGAGGCGTCGGAGAGTTTGATGAGCCTGAGTCCCTTCGGCATGAAAAACCTGCTGCATCACATTCTCAGCGGCAAAGAGTTTGGAGTGGAGAGAAGCAGTGAGTTTTTTTTTTTTTTTTTTTTTACCCTTTAACTTTTTTTTATCCATATCCAGAGCCAGTCCTGATCCCTTCTCCATCAAACCACTGGTACATTCACTCCTGCAGCAGTTGACTGCCTTTTCCCTGTCCTGATAAATGCTACACACACACTACAGCTTTCACTTTCACAGTAAAAACCTCTAATTCTCAATCTTGTCATTTATTATATGGGCCTTTGACAGCGATATCCTTGATCCAGTAAAAAAAAAAATTGAATTCAAGCAAAATTGACTACTTGTTCGTCAAAGCAAACTTTATGCACTGCATGAGAGGTGTTCAGCTCTGCTTCGCTCAGATTTTAGAATACTTTCATTTGATGTGTTTTGTCCATTCTGCTTTTATCACCATGCAGTGGAGATATTATTTTGCAAGCAGGTAGCAGTAAATATAAACAAACCAAACCAAAAGCACCATGATTCAAAGTATTGTATGATTTGATTTTGCTTTAATGTGGTTTTATTTCGGGTTTTTTTATCCATTAGTGCGTCCAATCCAGTCCACTGCCACAAGTCCTGCCATCTCCATCCACGAACTGGGCCACACTGGAGCCACAAAGACTGAGCGTACAGGAATACACAAACTGAAGAGTGAAATAAAGCAGGTGGGAATTAGAAAGTCTTGTTTGCGCGTCTGTGTATGCCTCTGTCTGAGTAGAGTAACATTTCTCTTGCCTCTGGTTACAGCTGGATGACTCTCGACCCGTCAGTGTGGGTTGGCTTTGATAAAAAATCTCGCATGTAACCGTTTCCAACGCCGGTCTAAGCAACCAAACCGACATCTTTAATCTTCCACATATGCCACCTGCTCGCTGCGTAGCTGCTCCAAACTGTCCCGTCATTCCATATCAGTTGATAAACATGCTTTAGTACTTTTTCCAAGTAAAACACACTGAATATATATGTCAATAAGTAGTTGCTTGTGGTACAGAGTGATATTCAAATTATTTGCAAAAACATGATCTCTTGAACCAGTCCAGACTTTGGTTTTAACTATCCATCTCTCATAGTTAATTGTATCAATATTTCATTGAGGAGTGACAAAATTAGCAAATGTTAAGTCCGTTTTCTTCCAGAACTGTGTGACACTTGTTTTTGCAAAGCCGGCTCCGTCTTTGACCATTACTCTTGCTCTGTGTGGCTGCAGCATCTCCGTGTCTGCAGCATGAGAACCACATGAACCCTTCTCAAACGCTCCTCTCTCATCTGTCATTCATATCTATGTGTAGATCTGCAGTGGCGGTCTTTCCTTGAATAGCAATGTCACATCTCCGCGCTCTACGGTAAACCATTTCACCTCAAGTCCCTCATATTGGCTTTGTTTGTCCTCACCGGGTGCCTGTAATTCCAAAGTCCATTAACGCAAAGCAAAATCACACTAGAACTGAAATCTGTTTTGCTTCATTTAAGGGCAAAGATGTCATGGAAAATAGATCAAGCTGAATTACATGGAGATCAGATCCCTTCTAATGTTCATATCATGCAAAAACAAGCACATTGGAAGGGATTTGTCTTGCCACTGGATTGGCAAAAATCCTTTTTCAGGAACTATTTGAGAACCATTAACATTTTTGGTGTGTTTATGTTGTGGGACTACGACTGCAACAACACATCAGTAGTTGGTTAGAAATTCCTCATCTCTCGAGAAAACTGTCGTATTGTATCAGCCATGGCAGTTTTTAACCTGCTTAGAAGATACATTTGGATAAAATGTATTGAAGACACAAGTTGTATCAAGCCAGTGCTTCACACACAACAGTTGTTAGTAATCCTTGAAAGTAATTATTTGTAAACCTGAAACAAATAAAAGCACACTTATCACAACAAATGCAATTATGACATCCTTGCCCTTGAATAACCTACTAAAGCCTTAAAATGTCAATATTAATGGAGCATCTGAATGCATGAATGACTGCATGACCCGTATTATTACGGCAAAAAGTTTTAACAGGGTTTTTTGTGTGTTTCTGCAGTAATAAAACTGAACTAAACAAAAAAATAAATTACAATTTCAACCTTGTTCACATGTATTTGACAAACATCACATACATGCATTTGGAAATACATGGGAATAAGGTTGATAATACGCACAGACATGAACTCAATTTGTTGGAGTAGTGACTTTCTCTCACCTCACCACAGCGCTGCAGCAGCCCGTCCACCCCCAGCGGCATCCTGTCCCCGGTGGGTGCGGGTCCAGGAGATGGACAGTTGCACTGGGAGGAGAGACAAGGTCAGTGGCTGAGGAGACGGAGGCTGGATGGAGCCATCAACAGAGTGCCGATGGGTTTCTACCAGAAGGTCTGGAAGATCCTGCAGAAGTGCCACGGCCTGTCCATCGATGGATACGTGTTGCCGTCTTCTACCACGAGAGAGGTGACAGAGCAGAGATTCAGTGAAAAGTGGATTTGGTCCCTCCTGTATGAACGTGTGCCGGGATGTCGATGATGATGGAAGAACAAACCTGTCGAGACATGCTCGATATGTCCTCTACGTTAACGGGACTTCCCGGTTAAATATAGTAACTGAATAAACTGGATTTATTTCCTCTCTAGATGACAATAGGAGAGATTAAGTTTGCGGTGCAGGTGGAATCCGTCCTGAACCACGTGCCCCAGCCAGAGTACCGGCAGCTGCTGGTGGAGACCGTGATGGTTCTGGGTCTGGTGGCCGACGTCGACGTGGACAGCATCGGAGGAATCATTCACGTGGATCGCATCTTGCATTTGGCCAATGACCTTTTCCTCGCAGACCAGGTACCACCACAGATAAATATATAGATTAGAAGCTTCAGAGAACCTAAAAGATGGTTCTCTCTGATTAAATTATTCAAAGTCTTAAAGATTTCTTTTCTTCATGACATACTGCTAAGAATGGAGTTTACACATGTAGCAGAAAGCTTTACTTTAGCCATCTTTAGCATCAGAGAGAGGAAAATGTGCCAAAAAATCCACATTTTTGACATGATTTGATTAGTTATTCTTTCTTTTCTCATTTGCTTTTCCTGTAGCTGAATCCTTCTAAAGTTCACTAGCACCACCCAGTGGAGGCAAAATCCACACACTATCTGATACAGACTCCAGTACAGAAATCGTTTTTTTTGTTAGATGGCATTTTAAAGTACTCCGTTCTGCTTCTGCATTTCCAGAAATCCCACGGTGCAAGTGAATATTTCCTTGAAAAGGACCCAGCAACGGAAATCTGCAACTTTTTTTACGACAGCGCCCCCAGCGGGAGCTTCGGCACCATGACATACCTCTCCAAAGCGGCCGTCACTTACGTCCAGGACTTCCTGCCAAGCTCCAGCTGCCTCATGCAGTGAGAAAGTAAAGCAGCATGCTCCACTCCTTCTGATGGACTCCGGCTAATAACTTAAGCATCCACTCGCCAAAAGGCGCAAAACAAAGCTTTCCGTCATCACCTCAGAAAATTCATGTGGTGCTGCAAAATATGTGACGCTGCAGCTCTCATGTACCGACGCAACATCACAGCCTTGTTGGCTGATGCAAAGCACTACATTTGAATTTATTCTGTTTGAGTCTTCGAGTCTCAACCGGGAATTTATTTATTTTTGGTCTCATCTACCGCTCAATTGTGTTTACATATATATGCACAACTCTGCGCTCATGGAGGGTAATAATAATAATAGCCAATAATTTATAATTTGAGTATATAGACTATATATTTTGTCATTCTGCCTGTAATAATTTAGATTTAATTTAGTAATATATTTTATTGTTCAGCTGTATTTACTAACTAATATAAGCGTACAAATAATCCAAATGAAGGTTTTTATCTTTAAATATATTTTGCCTGACCAGTAACTGTGTGCAATATAATTAACTAAAAGTTAACCTTCCATAGTTTTGAGGCACTGTGTGACTTTATGTCCTTCACGCTGACATCGACTCGCTGTTGTTCTGTACTTACAATAACCTGTATGCGAACCCAAATCACGGTCATCCTTGTGTGCGTCTTGTGTGTTTCGTGTTTTGAACAAAAGATATAGGAATGTCATCCCCAAGGTTATGCTTGCGATATGTTCACTAAATATTTCGACAAAAACTTAAAATACCTTTTTTTTTTCTCAGTTCTGTGCATTATGAAGAAATTATTCCAGGCATGTTTGGGTACAATTGAATGGTTGTAAAGAAAATACAGCAACAAATGTATGTCAACAGTCAAATAAAAGGACCTTAACATTAAAGAATTCCGTTTCAATTTTGGATCAGAGAAAAGTTGTACGGAATGTGTGTGTGTGGGGGGGGTTACCAAGGTGAATGCGAGTAATAGTCTGTCTCTCGGTGTTTTAGCTGTGATGGACCTTATTCAGGGTTTACCTGCCTGATGGGCTCCAGCCCCCTACGACTCTAAGCTGGATACATTTATAAGAAAAATGGCTGTAGATTACAGGTTAGCGCCAGATTACAGCATAACGCCAGTGCAAATGTTTGAAGAGAGCAGAAATTTATGTGGGAAGGCAGAGAAATAGAGTGTAATCGTGAATATCAGTAGACTTTGTGTTTTTCCTCAGGCAGTACATCTCACAAAGAGATGAGGAGACTTTAGTCTGTCTGGTACAATACATTTAGTACAAACAGAAGCATGCATGACTTTTTTTTTATTGAGATACTTCCGTTTATTTTTGACTTTACAAAATAATTTTTTTTTTTTTATATTCTTGTTTGATGGATGAAGATTTTTTAAATAAAGACATGATAATGACTTGGACTTTAAAGTATTTATTGTTTATCCTGACAATAAAAATCGAATAAATAGCATAATATGAATTATGTAAATGACTGGAAATAGACTACGTTTCATAAGGAATACAGAAATAGAATGGGCTTCAGTAGGACGTCTGTCTCTGGCCTGATTGTGGTCATTTCCAGCTCAGCCGTAGACGTTTGCTGTTGTTCTTGGTAAACATTTCTTCCAGCTGTAGGGCGACAGGCGATGGGTGGCTGGGCACGCACATTTGTACCCACCTCTTTGGTTAACACACATATGGGAACAGCCTCCATTCCTCCGATTACATTCATTAATGTCTGGCAGAGAAAAAGAAATTGTTGTCAGCAGACAAGGGAAGTTTAACAAAACAATCTGAAGTTTCAACAATACTTTCACATCTTTATTTTTCCCTTAATAAGTGAGAATGTTAGTTACATGAAAATATTTGTTGGCTCAATTGTAAGCTTAACTAATAATAAAATGCTCAAAGTAAAACAGTAAGGTGCAGTGTATTGTAGCAGAGTAATTAAACAAAATAATTATCTGCATTGGTTATACAAATGTAAAAAATGCTCTATTATTAAATCCAGTATCCTGTACCAGGAGTGTGTGAATCTGACCACACTGACCTTTGCAGCGTTGGCCGTCCCTTTGTAGTGAGTATCCTCGGGGGCAGATACAGCGGTGAGAGCCCGGCAGGTTGATGCACTGCCACTCACACAAGTTCTCTTGGCACTCATCAATATCTGCACACACGTTCAGAATACCGACGCTTATTTTCAGAGGATTTTCATAAATTAAATGTGTTATAAACATATTGAATCTGATTTACCAACACACTCTTCCTTCAGAGTTTGTGCATCATCAGGTGTTGCTGTTGATTGTTTTCTGTACCCAGTTGGACACGCTGAAATGCAGCTGTGTCCGTCTCCCGCTAAGAGGCGGCCGTAAGTGCAGGAGCATCGGTAGGATCCTGGTGAGTTGTGGCAATGCTCCGTGCATGGGCCGAGCCCCTCGTTCACAACACACTCATCGATGTCTGGAAAGGTTTGTACAGTGAAATTTAGAGCTGCTTTATGACAAACAGTTTTTAATTAGATATGATTATAATCCCCAATTCAACTTCCATATGAATTAATAATCAGTAGTAGAAATGTAAGTAGGTAAAGTAAATGTATAATTCAAAATATATGTGCATACTATATGTCCAATACTGGCAGCTTCGTTTTGTTTTTACAGTGCAACATGGAAAGTCAAATGTTAAGAAAGATGTTAAAATTCTAATTCTATGTGCTTATGTGCGGCGTAAATGGGCATCGTTTTCTTCACGGATGAAAACAATGAACTGGGTGAAAGATATTACTGCTCGACTTGAATGAAGGTAATACTGAGGATTTGCTGTTTTACCTTGGCAGTGGTCGTTTGCACTCTGAAGGCTGTAGCCAGCTGGACACTTGCAGTAGAAGCTCCCGGGAGCGTTAACGCATCCAAACACACAGCCTGTGACAGCTGCAGGGAGCAGACACTCATCCACATCTGTAAATATTGAGGGGATTAAAAAGAAAAAAAAAGTTTATGAATGTAAAAAAAGGCACAAACAGACACGTGTCAAGTGTCTGAATACAAGCACTCACTCATTCACCTGTGCAGGTTATCTGGTCGTGAGCTGGTTGATAGCCGTCGTCGCAGGTGCATTTAAAGGAACCGAATGTGTTGATGCATCTTTGTGGACAGTGATGATGACCCTCTGAGCACTCATCTCGATCTGCACGGCAATGAGAATAAGTACAAAATCAATCAAACAGCTGCAGCTTGTTCAGAAAGATGCTGGGGGAGTCCTGACCGACACCATGAGCACATCACACCACTGCTTCAGACACTGCACCAGCTGCCTGCATGTGAAATGATTCGCTTTAACGTCTTTAAAACGGACTAAATGGTCTTGGTTTTGGAATCACTGGTATCTAATGAAGCAAAGAAGCAGTCAGATCATCTGGGACAGGTTAACTCACTGTTCCTCGGACCACCTATAGAACAAACTTGCTGAATATCTGAAGTCATATGAAAATGAAATTGCATATTTAAATCATGAAGTTAGTTTGCATTACATCCTATGCAATGTGCAATTGGCATAGTGGATGGCCAATTGCACACACACACACACACACACACACACATATATATATAATCTATCGACCTGTAAATTGAATCCTTATTACATATGCATTAATTTCCAAAAATGTGTTCTTCAATGAAGGTCAGTTTAAATCAAATGTGTTGTAAACAAGATAAACAGCTGCATTAGTCCAAAATGCTGCCTGACAAGATTCAGAATCCAAATCCAAAATCCAGAAGACAGCTCATGAACGGAGCCATCATACAGAGCATGTGAAGCTTGATCACATCATCATATTATTGTCCCGCTCTCATAACTTATATTTCCAGTGAGAAACGCCCACCTGTTGAAAACACTCCCTTTGTGGTTTACACTGCACATCTGATTCATTTGAGCTGCTTTACATTGCAATGTGTGCATTTGATTAAAAAAAAAAAAAAATCTCACACAATCAGGCTCTGTCAATCCAACAAAAGCACCGACTGCAGTGAGATGAAAGAGAGGAGCAGAGGATGAAAGCTGCTCGTATCCCCCTCTGCTCTGAATGAAGCCGCTATCTGAAGCCTCATTGATGTATCTCCATGTTCGCTCACTGTTTGGGACTCGTAATGAGCAAAACACCAGGCAGATGTTTTCTCACTTGGCACTCTTCCGACAGGAAACAAGGATGTGCAGGAAGGACTCGCAAATCTTGTTTCATCGGCTCCAGAGGAAACTACTGTTTCCCCGGCGTACCTACTTTCTTTCTGACATGGAGATGGAGGTTGGAAAGTGTGGGATCTGTTTAAAAGAAGCGCCATGAAAAATGGAGTTTCTCTCCGTGCAATGCCAGACTGGCAAGTTCTGAAACCTTATTATACTAATATGGATCCAGTCAAAACATAGACACTGGACAGGACTTTCTGATAACAACTCTGGGAGTATTCACGGGATGTGTGGATGTTTCAGAAATGAAATGAGCGAGCAGCAGTTACCTTTCTGAACGCTACAGCGGTGCCATAAACTCCACAGTCTGAAACATTCAGACGCATGAAACGTGAGGAGCAGAGTCCCTGTTGTGCTCCAACATGCCCCAGTGCACGATGGACGTGTGGTTGTTAAACTAGAGCTCGGGGGGCTTTTGCAGAGGGTCCGGGAGAATGTTCACAGGCCTTGATGTGCTCACCTCGACAGGTTCGACCGTCTTCCAGCAGAGCGAATCCGGGTCGACAGCGGCACCGAGTCCTGGTTTGGTTGTGATTGGAGCTGTGGTTGTCGTGCTGGGAGTGAGAACACAGCTGAGAACATCCTCCATTGTCAACTGAACATGGTGTTAACTCTGTATGGAAACACAACAGATGAGGTTAAAACACAAAGGTGGCAAAGAATTCCTTCAGCACAGCACAGTGCACGCCCATGTTGACAGGTTTTAAAAGACATAAGAAAGTATAAATAATCTAGCAAACATTAACAAATAGATCGTGAATCCATAATATATGTTTACAGTTTATCTTGGGTAAAACATCTGTTATCCCAGTTGTATTTCAGACGTGAAAATTTAAAAGCGTCACTGCATTTTGAGCTTCACTGTACCAGTTCACGATATTAAAACCAACAAGAATGGTCTTCTTTTTTTTTTGCTTTGCTTGATTGGTTTTGTAATACTTGTGTGCAAAAAGAATAAATAGTTTATAAAACAACAACAGTGAATCTAAATTCAAATCAAATTCTAATTAAAATCAAAGTTCAGATTGCAATACAATTTGTGTTAAAAAATTACATTTAGGTTATTTTACTGCTGTGAAATTCAATGAATGACTATAACAGACTGTAACAATATATGACTAAACAGTAACAATCAATCCATTATCAATATGAGTGTCAATATTTTAGTGTCACCTTATGAAATATTCAGTGGTGAATGATGGTTTACATTTGGCACAGTGGTATAGAGTTCAGCACTCCTGTATCACAGTAAGGATATTCCCTATTCCACCCTGTGCTTATGGCCTTCTTGTGTGGATTTTGCATGTTGTCGCTGCTGTGTGGTTTTTCCTCCCGTCAAAAAAAGCATGTGTGTGAAGTTAAACTTGAGTCTAAACTGCTTCGTTGTCAAAGTATTGGCCTGTGATGGACTGCTGACCTGCTTCCCCCTGTAATCATCTGGAATGAGCTTCAGCTTCCCATGACCCCCCGTTAGAAAATAAATGGTCTAAGATGGATGGATGGACGTGGGAGTTTAGGACTTTTAAGAGGACACATTTGTAGATGTTGAACTGAGCCTAAATAAAAGATAAACTGATTTTTCTGCGTTGATACAAATCAGCACATGTATAGATGAAAAAAAAAACATGACTTGTTCCCTCTGACTACACAGAGTGAGAATAAAGTTAAAGTGATTAAAAACTGATAATCAACAGTGACCACAGTGTGCACAGATTACCTATATTTGTGAAATCTGCTTGATAATCACTTTTTAGCCAGGACAGGTCACTATTAAAAACATTCACTTCAGTTTGACTTCAATCATGTCGAAATTGTCTAAGTAAAGAAAGTGAAAAAAGAAAAAAGATAGAATTTTGAGCAAAATATCACAGCAAATTAAACATATATTGAAAATTGACTGCATAAATATAAGATATTTACATGAATAAACCAAAATGAAGACTCCTAAAAAAATAATTATCTCTTTCCTTCTTTCTGCTTTTATTTTAATGAACTGCAGTTTTTGTTGATGAATCAAATGATCATGACGCTGTGAAGCTCCAGCACTACCTACCCAAACATACTGGTGTGATTCCACTCCAAGTACCCGCGTGCTGGCAGTAACTGTGTATATCTCCATGAGCCAGAGTGTAACCGGGGTAGCAGGCATATTGTATGTAATGCCTGTAATCCTTGGGTCCTGGATTCTCCACATTTCGAAAGTAGAAGGTCCCGTGAGCAGGCACAGGAGGGTACGGGCACACAGGTCGTCTCCCCAGGCTCAGAAACGACGACAAGGTCACGTTCATCGTCCGGTTGGTGTGTTCAGTCCACTGAAATCTGGAGTCAGTCGACGTGTCTAAATGAAGGGCGGCATTGAACATCTGCGCTATCGTGTCGGAGCCAATTGGACTTGAACTGGAGATCGCAGGTGATGAAGAAGAGGAGGACTTGTTAATAATTGACTGAGCAGGCGTGGAAGGAGTGTTTGGTGGCGTCTCTGTGGGCTCCTCTTTATCTGCAGGCAGACGACGGATCAAAAAGAGAGACAAGAGTCCACTCTCACCCTGTTGGTCCACGATACTCTGGGATGTGGTGAGCTCTCGCAATGCAGCCGCAGGAACGGAGGATTTGTTCTGCTGGAGGAGAGAAAATGTCTTGACAGTAATCGATGTGAAAGGAGTGACAGCTGGTGGAAATGATGGCGATGAAGATGTTGATCGCTCTGTTCCTGACACTAATGACACGGTGGATGAGACGGTTGTAGATTGATGAGATTCAGAGGCAAACGTTTGTGACCCCTCCTCCAAAGTTGCTGCTTGCTCTCCTGACAGTTCCGCTGCTGAGCTACAGCCATCAGCTTCTGCCTCGGGTCTTTGAGCTCCATGGGCCTGGTGGTTGACTTTCAACCTGAGGAGCTGTAGACTCTTCTCTTGATGGGTCACGTTTAGATTATTTGTTGGGATTCTGTCACTGGTGGCGGACGTTTGAGACGGTGCGTGGGACAATGGGCTCGATTTGACATCCACATCTCTGGAGGCAGCGTGAGCAAGGTGGTCATCCTGAGACTGTTGCTGGATTTTCAGAGGCGGAGAAGCGAAGGTGCCTTGGTGTGAGTTCAGCCTTCGTACATCTGAGAGTGAGCTCATCATGTCGGCCTCTGATGGGAAGGAGAAAGAGCAAAGGAGTAAAATAGTGCAAGTTTCTTTTTTTGTTGTTGATGTAATCAGTTTACACGTTAAGTAGTTTACTGTAACATCACATTTGGGTTTATAGTCACACATTTTGCACACAGCGACTTTTCTCTGAGCTGCCAGCTGCTTTACTTTCACTCAAATTGTGGAAAACATTTTTTTTTTCTCCTACAGGTTTTATAATTGAAACTCATACTTAGAGGGGGCATCCTACCAGAAAAACAGTGGCTGGTCGACATTAAACTCACTATATTCATGTAACATAAAAAAAATTAAATAAATACATTTTAATAATCTTATCACCACTAAAATTAAAGTTTTCAAAGTTGGACCAACACACAGATCAGGTGATATCTACAGAAAGAATATGTGCTACAGAGCTACACCAAATCCTAACCCATAATTTGAACAGCATGTAAAAATGAAATGAAGACATTTTATATGGAACAAAGATGTTTTTGCTCATCATAAAAAAAGCTATTTAACAATAGAAGTCTTTGTGGAACATCATTACAGGTCCACATACATTATCTCTCACTGAATTCACAATTGATATTAGATCACTCTCATAAGAAGTCATAACATGTACAAGTATTGACTTTTTGCTGCCTGCTTTCTATCTATTTATAGGCCAAATCTTACAAAGTATAAAAGGAGACACTTTAGGAGTTACAATGATTTCTGCTGCTTTTTCAAAATTTAAATATACAACACTGATGGGAGGGATGCATCAATCTTTTAAAGCTGAATAACTTCAGTGTTTGTGACGCTCACCTTTGCATACAGGCTTTGTACTGTTCCACATGTGGCCTTTACAGAATATCATCGAAGGGCCACGCAATCGAAAGCCACTGTTACAGCTGAACTCGGCCCAGGAGCCGTCATCGTTCATGCTGCTTGTCCCATGAGTGAGCGGCCCCGGGTCGGAGCAGCCAGAAGCTGACAGAAGGGGAGGAAATTAATTCACGCTTTTTTTACCCCTCATGTCCATTTTGTGCGGTAAAGTTCAAATATGGCTGAAATTAAAAAGGAACATGTGGATGAGTGAAGGGCCTCACCAACACACACTGGGGGGTCCCGGGACCAGTGCCCAGACACACAGCTGTTGGTCTTGTGTCCATGAAGCTTGTATCTGGGATGGCAGCGAAAGATTACGAAGAGTCCGCTGTAACGGAAGAAAGTCTGTCCATTGTCCAGGTTCCTGAACCTCCTGCACCCCTCAGCTCTGCACACTGTGGGACAACTCACAATGAGAGCATGCAGCAGTTTGCGCGACACACGTCGTCAACCGCACTGTTGAGGAAATACCTGGAGTGTAGATGCAGACCAGAGTGATCAGCGCCATCAGGAGTCCCATCGTGTGAATGGATCTTCAGGAGTTTACCGGTCTGTTCTGCTCTGAAGATTTGGAGGGGCTGAGATGGGAGGTGGAGAGAAGTACTCAGACTGAGAGGATGAGTGGATGAGAAAGGAGGGGAGTGGAGATGTGGTCTGAGATTACTGCCGGACAGGCATATGGGAGGGAGAAAGGGAGGAGGGAGAGGTAAACACTCCGACAGACGGATACAGGGGAGTTGTTTGCTTTATAGTAAACATCTTTGTAAAATTATAAAATAAATCCAGACATAACAACCTCCATATTAAAACAGCATGTTCAAAACTATCCACATGTCCATGTTTGATTCTCATCTCGCTCTTCTGCACGGTGTGAAGAGCACGCGTGTGTGTGCGCATTTTTGTAAAGTGTGTGCTCCTGACGCCTTCAGTAAAATAGAAACCTGTTATTTACTCAAGCTAACAAGATGCCTGGGCCTGTTTCACTGCACTCATCATTGGTAATTACAGCGGGCAGCATGCCAGAGTGAAGTCGCACACACGTGCACATGCAGACAGAAAACACACTAAAAACAACGGATTCAAAAAGATGTTTTATTGCCCATTTGATTCAACAAAGACCAGTCTCAACATTTCTATTCTTATTTTAGTTAAAGTCCGAGGTCATCAGTACTTGAATACTACATGCAACTTCTGTCCACTTTATTAGGTGTGTCTATTGCAAACTGAATGCTTATTGATGGTGATATTGTTGCAGATATCTAAAATAAATAAATAAATAGTGCCAAGTCAAAAGATAATGGTAAAAGCATTACATTTTTAATACTGTTTACACTTTTACTTCTTTTTCATTTGAGGACTACAAAATAGCTGAAGCACCTCTATTGCAGTCCAGTGCAACACCTATATTACTGCCGAAATCAAAGCTATAACATCTTGATAATTCCCTCTTGGAAAAAAAAGAAGAGTAGATTTAGTCAAAGTACTAACTGTAAGAGTATTAGGAGCTTTTTCTGATCCTGCTGTTAGAAAACACACTATCAAAACTTATTGATTGTAAAAAAAAAAAAGCTTTAAGACTTAAGATCATTCATTTTATATCTTTCTGTGGCTCTGTGACCAGTACAATTGCAACTAAAATGTATGGGAACCAATCAGATTTCAGAATGTGCCAAAAATCTGCTGCTAGATTAAAGAAGACATGAATACAAAGAAACTATCACGTATTTCTCATATTTTTCTTTGAAATGCACTCATTTATCAGTTAATCATATCATAAAGTGATAAAACAAAATGCATTTTTTTGTAAAGTGCTTAGGACTCTTAAAGGTGGATTCTCCTTGCAGTGTCAAAGAAATACTAAACATTCCATCATATTTAAGCGTTTCTGCATTCCCGCAGGTCGACACTTTTCGTGGGAGCTTCTCTGCGTCCATCTTTTCACTGATTTGCCGATCCTTGATCCAGCTTGTGCACCACTCTGAAGGCCTCTAAGAACTCAGTGAAGTCTATACTGCCGTCCTTGTTAAAGTCAATACTCCGGGCCAGGTCATCAATGGCTCTGTCATCAATGGCGACCCCGAGGTGGGCACTGAAAAGGCGCCAGGTGTGACGAAACTCCTCGATGGAGATGAGACCTGAACATGACAACACACGTCATCACATGCTGATTTTTGCTGCGTTGCCAGATTTATATATGTGTAGGAGTGACTTCATTCCATAATATTGACTTTACAAACATTATTTCATCTGTAAAATGGTTTATATGCATGCTTGAAATGTGACTGTCCAAACTGGAAATGTCTTAATGTCTGTACTGTGCTAATCAGGATTTTACATTCATTTTGTTTTTCTTAAAATGACATTTATCACTTTTACTTACCTGAATGATCTTTGTCTATGATGTTGAATATTATCTCAATGTCTGTCCTGTATCTAAAAAGTGTTTCTGCCAAGTTCGGAGTGACCTTAAAAAGGGAAACATTTAAAAACAGAAGTGAATGATCAGCAGCTGTGTTTAATAGCAGTATTAGTAACCATAGAATCCCTGGTACCAACATGCATGAAGTACATTTCAAAAGTAAAAGTGAGTGTTATAAAGGTTGTTTGGGCATGCAACAGTAAAGGAATTCAAAAAATGCACACATTATTTATTAGATTGCCAGAGCGCCTATGGCTCAGTTAGGGGAGACACTTTAGTGGTCCGACCCCCCCCACCCGCCCATGTTTCCAGGTGTTTTCCAGCAACACGCTGCTCTCAAACTAAATGCTAAATAAATGTCTGTTCATCATTTACTTGCTTATTGTGGATATTTACTTGTAGGACACTTGTACAAGTCAAAGCTGTGAATAGTGAGGGTGTAAGTGAGCCTGCAGTTTGAAGCTTACAGAGAAAAATAACATAAGCAGAAGAGTGTAAACAAAAGCAAATCGAGGCATCAGAGTCCCAAAAGCCCATACCATTAATGTGTTCAGTGCTGAACGACTGACTCACCAGTATACACTGCAACTTTCTTTCAGTGCACAATGGTTCAAACCAGCAGGGATTACGCTGCCGTGCACATACGAGGTCGGACAGGCTGAAAAATGGCTTTTCCACTTCATTACCTCCATCTTACCTACTCGGGTCAATCTCACAGCATTTCAACTGTACATAGAAGTGGATATGAACCCTTTTTTTTGTCTTATTTGTATTTTTCATTTTATCAAACCTGAGCACCACGTCTCATTTGGAGGCTCATAAACCCATTAATTCCAAATGCCATCTCCCCCCCCCCCCTCTTTTAATCGCCTCACCCGAATATGATTTTTCATTTCATGTGAGGACTGTACTTGAATGAATGCCATTTCTGATTTTTCGTTTGACCTGAGGCAGAGGAATTCCTGGTCCCATGTCCTCAAAGCAGGACTGATAGTCCACGCTCCCGCCTGGCGCCAGACGAGCCAACTGTGGACGCAGAGTCCTCCAGGGCAGGTCCAGCCTCAGTACGGTCTCCAACACCAGGGCCCATTCAGTGACTGATATAATACCTGAAAACACAGCATGCCGAGCTGTAACAACAATAGCCACTGACCAGAGTAGATATAAATATACTCTAAAAACCAAGGTAAGAGCAAAGGTAGAAGTGAGAACTGGTTGTGTTGGGACAAAATAAAAATAAAAAACAACTCTGGCTTCAAATGCACATTGCTTCTGCTTTTTTTTTTTTTTTTAACAGAAATTCTCACATTCAACCACTACCTTTGACGGAAAACTCTTGAAAGCAAATAAAAGCAACTATTACATTGGTATTTTGATATGGGACTACGATGTTTGCGCCGTCTCAGAAATCATTCAAGTTAATATTTTGTCATAAATGGTACAATAGTAGTAGTCCACAACTAATAATTACAGTGGGGGTTATTTTGGCATCATACTCATCCGTTCAATCAGTATTTCATTTATATTTAATGGAATGGTACAACTACTAATGCTGCCAATAACATCATGATTTTTAGCCATTTTAAAATTAATAAAGCAAATAATGTTATAACCTATCAAGAGTGTAACATGATATTTATGCCATTGTTCTAATAATTTTTTTTTACAAATAATCCAATAATTTATTACAATAAAGAGACGCAATTAAAAAAAACTATATTTCAATAGATTGTTAGAAATTAAAGCTTTTTTACAGGTTTTGTGCCGTTTGCTGATCAAAGTGGTTATAGTGGGTGGTATAGTCGTCACTCATTCGTGTAGGATATGTACTATGTAGCACAAAGTTATCGTGTTATTAATTTTCTTACATTAAAAATGGCCAACACTATTACAATACTGGCAGTTCTTACATTATTGGTTGCGACAAGGATTAAAGGACTGTCCCTCCGTTAATACCTGGAGGCAGGTTGAGCCGAATGAAGCAAACAAAAAACCTGAATTAAAAATGCTAATTTTGATATTTATGAGACAAACGGAGTGAGAAAAGAGTACCGGTGTAATTCTGGTCATACTGCTGAAACCCTGCCATCAGCTCCGAGCGGTGAGCGAACAGCTTCTCCTTCAAGGACCTGAGAGCAGAGCCCTCCGCCGCTCGCACCCTGCAGCCACAACAGCAAACACAAGTCATACAGCAACTGATGACCTGAGTGTTTATTACGCTCATGCGTGAACAGATCCATCACCATCAAATTCTTTAAAGCAGCCGGTCTGGCTTTGGGGCTCGGTACTACCACCCACTGACGAGCAGCAACTCAAACCAAGGAAATAATTTGTTTTAAATCCTATTAAAAGAAAATATAACGCAGTTCACTTCGTTGTCACTTGGTCGTACCTCTGTGTCAAGGTAAGTTTGCGAGTCGTGCGGCTGACTTGATACTGGTAGAAACGGGGAACCAGTTCCCGCCCCAGTTTGATGTACGCGCCGCGGTTGCTTCCCTCCTCATAATAGTTGGACGCTGAGAAGATGGTGATCACCTGTGACACAAAACACAAACTTTTCAAGAGTCCAGAATCAAAGTTTTGGGGGAATTTTTTTTTTTGCAACCATTTCCATTGATTTTTTTTTTCCTCATCCTATGAACCTGTCCGCTGTGGCAGAGCTCGTATCCTTCCTGTTTGCACTCGTGGGAGCGGATCAGCAGCTGCAGTCCGTGTCGGAGCAGCAGCCTCTGCGTCACGTCGGGACCGAAGTAGCAGCCACCACCTCTGAACGTGTTGGGGCTGCAGCCCTCCTGGGTTTTAGGGTCGCTCCACAGCACATCAACTATCTGTTACAGACGAGGGCTTCAGATGTAAGCGCTGAATAAGACATGTCCCATTTGCTGATCACAGTGTTTGGAAAAAGAAAATCAGTTTTATACTGAATGAGCTCATCTCACCTGTTTCCACTCTTGTTCATAGTGTGGAGGAGAAGGGAGGGGCACCGAGGACAAAGAGTCCACAAAAGGCACTTGGAGGACATTAATGGAGAAAGGCATGCTGGGAGAAGTGGGATAAGCCCGGGGAGAGAGGCAGGATGGAGTTCGAGGGGAGCAGAGTGAGGAGGAGGAGGAGGAGGACGATGAAGACGAGGAGGAAATGGAGACGTTGCTGTCTTGTCGCCTGATCCCACGTTGCCTCTTTCTAAAAAAAAAAAAAAAAAAAACAGAACAGCAGAGTGAGTGTGGTTCTTTCGGTTTTAAAGCAAACATTTTTAAAAATTGCATTTATATGCTGTTGACCTCAGGTTGGGGGTTCTTTGGCTTCTGCTGCAGCTGCGGCTGCTGCTGCTGCCGGGACGAGAGCCGTCGGCAGACCTCAGCCTTTTGGCCGGCCTGGAGGCCTGGCCGATGTCCAGCTGCTCCAGACTGTGTTTGGGAAGCCTCAAGGCGGATTTCACCTGAGGGAGCAGAGAAATCAAGACCAAAACAATTAACACGGCTATAATGCTCAGTATTATAAGAAGATGTTAGAAATGAGTATATAATCAGTGTCAGTTTATGTTACTCTGTGTTGTTATCCATGAACAAGTTTCCCTGACTCTAATCTGAATTAAGGCTGTTTTTTTAGTTCCCTTGTATGTATCTATATAAAAACTGAAGTTATTCCTATAGTTTTACCCTTTTTAATATTACATTGAATACGCACATTCCATATGAACAATTCCTTTTTTACTTATGTGTAAATACTCTTGCTATCATTTGATATAATTAAATTGCATTTACTTACTTATTTTACAAAAACCTTTGTCCCTAGGATCTGTACTTCTACATAAGTTGTAAACATTGTTTTTGTATCTCGTCATATCTGCTGAAAATTAAGGTTGAATTTGAAAGCAAATATTTAGATTCAGTTGAAAAACCGAGGCGTTGTGATTATAAACCTGATAACTGACAAGGTTTTAAACCGCAGTGGACATATTCTATTGTTGCAGTTCAAAGAACGTTGAGGAAGAAAGACAGACCATGTGTCTGTCGATTGATGCCAGGAAGTCCAAGTCGGTCTGGTCTGAAATCCCCCCGTGAACAATCAGGATCTTCCCGTCAATAACTGTTGCAACGGGCAGGAGGCTGAAAACGTCCTGAAATAGCTGGAGGATCTCACGGCCGTGAGTCTGCAAGCATTCACACAGTCGGGGGAAAAAAATGAAAAATGAAAAATTACATTTCTCAGCTCAGACAACTTAATCCATCCTACTCTCCCAGCTGTCACAGTCAAAAACCTGCAGGGTGTGTAATTGAGAGCTGAGCGTGAAAGCAGAATGGCTGAGGATTTTACCTTGTACTTCTGCGTGACTTCTTTAGTGAACCCATATCTAAAGAAATCAAACCACAAGATTTAACATAGTTTGTCATATTTCACATTCAGAGAGAGAGAGAGAGAGAGAGAGAGATCTACCTTGCCTACCTTTATTAAACTGAAATGCCTTGGTTTTCTTTGTACTATAGTTTCAGTTCAAATCCATTTCGCTTTTCATGCTACTTGATATGGTCAACTCAGTATAGTATACGCCAAATTTGATTTGGTTGGTAATGTTGCCAACTTTATCATTATATTTAGCGAGTGCTTTAAAACCTCCGTCTGACTTTTTTTCTCACCCCCATAAAATACGTTTTTCTAGTTTTATTGGCGATTCTCAGACACCGACTTAACACAAATAACTCTTAATGTTGTCAAGCAGCAGTGGGCTGAAACGCAGTAAAGCAGTCCTGGGAGTATTTCCAACTAGATTTTTGTCTCATTCATTGCATTATTCTTCTTTCTCACAGTTTTGATTAAAATTAAATGCAGCTATCTGATTTTACAAATAAACGCTTCCCTCACTGGGAAATTAGCAGCTTTTTTTCATTTGCTATTTCAAGTATGAGGTATAAGGTTGTTGGTTTTTTTGGGGGGGGGTTTTTACGTCTATTTTAGTTCTAAGTTAAAATTGTTTTGATCCCTGATGTCAACCCTTTGTCATTCTTTCTGCAATAAATATTAAATGTTGCCCTCAGGTAGACAATACCTCAAAGACAAACAGAAATAGATTAATTTAACCTGATAATATGAGCCTTTGCTGCACCAAGCTGATATACTGTGTGAACATATGAGGTGGAAATGTGATATTTCATTCAGATTGTGTTGAGTCATGTTTCATCAGTTGTTCTGTTTCTGAGTGTCTCTACAAGATGATTTTTATGATTAAAAAAAACAATTGCATGATACCTGCAAGCAATACCTGGGTGCCTTTACTCATTTATATTCAGCAAACTAGCAGCTACTTTCTTACAAGTGATTAATTTATATATTACAAAAGGTTTTGAAAGATTTTGGAAAATCTAGTTTCATGTTCTAAACTCGGATATATTTGTTTGCCAAGATAAGCACTGCTGGTGATATCGATCAGAGAGTAATGTTTTTCTTGAGTTTAATTAGGCTTATTGTCTTTTACCGTTTAACTGAATAAATGTCAAAATGGGAACTCACCTGAGGTTCATGATGTGGTCTTCATGGTTTCCTCGGTTCAGGTGCATGTTGTCCGGGTAAAGCAGAAGGTAGGCGAACAGGAGGATGACCACTTCCACTGACTTTTTCCCACGGTCCACAAAGTCCCCGTTAAACACATACGGGGTCTCTGCAGACGGAAGCCCGTTCTGAGAAACAGCAACGCATCAGGAAATCAAACCTTTATTCTGTCGCATGATCATTGAAACAAAACTGATGTAAAATACATGAATGTAAGATTACCTTATAGAATATGAGAAGCAGGTCATCCAGACTCCCATGCAGATCACCTGTACCATAAAACAAACACACAAACAAAAACATATAAATGAATCAGACAACTTTTGCTTCCACTGATCCCATTTAAAGAAGATGCATTAACAGAGGACAGGGAACTGCCACCAGTAACGGATTCTTTTTATTTATTTATTTATTTTAATGTTCGCACGAGTATTCTTGTGTTTAATGTGATGCAGTTCAGTAGGAGGAGTCAGCGGCTGTAGAAGAGCCCTCAAGTGCTTGATCACTCGGGAGGAAAAAAAAGCAAAAGCGAGGACTGTCCTATTCTGAAATGCTGTCATTAAGATAGTCAACTGTGTTAAGTTAATTATTCAAGAATATGTTTTTGCAGAGGAAACTGGAGTACATGGAGAAATACACAGAAGCTCCATGAAGAAAGCCACATTTCATATTTTTGTTCTTTCAGACCGAGAGATGACAACGTAATGCAAAATGAGCCCGAGACCATGAATACCCACCACATATAGTGATCTCTTTGGTGTAGGAGGTTGACAAGTGGATGATGTTTGGCATCTGCTTGAGGAGCTTTTTGGTCTCGTACAGCAGCTGCAGAACGTATCTGGCGTGTAGAGCCTGCGTCGAAATAAAACAGTTAAGTCTCGCAGTTACAGGTAAGCGTGTGAACGACCGAAGGCATGTGGTCGGTACCTGTTGCTCCTTAAATGCATTGAGTAGAGTGTTGGTGTCGGAGACGGAGAGGGGAAAGGATATCCGTGGCCCATTGTAGGACTCTGGAACGGGAATAAGGCTGTAGCAGGTTTCTCTGTCTAACCAAGGGTCGACCACCGGGTCCAGCAGCTGGGAGATCAAGTCTGTTTGACAGAGTGTGAGAAACATAGAACATATGTCACTGAAAACTGATTTTTGAATTTGTTTGAATAAATTCATTATTAAAAAATAGTATGCAATTGTGGTGAAATATGAATGTGAATGTCAATGAGATGATCATTTGCTTACAACCATCATCTCCGGTCCATTATATCTATTAACGGTACAACACTGTATATTAGGACCAGTAGAGAAATGTGCGTTCACGTTGGTCAAGTTGAAAAAGTCTCTGTTTTGATTGCCACATTAGAAAATTATGGTTTTCTAATAGTCATGTGTCTGTTATCTACATCGATCAACAGTATAATCGTTTAAAGTTAATACTGTAAAATCCTGAGGCAAAATAGTGTCAAACCACATTGAGTTTATGACAAAAATTGATTCGGTGGAGTTTTCGGTAACCTGTCTACATTGTAGTAAATAATTTACTTAATATATTATGGCAACTTTTCTCTTTAGGCTTTTACGTCCATCCATCTTCACATCTATGCTTCAGCAAAAGAAGGGCCCCCAAGCTCCGACCTGAACAGGAGAATTTATTGTCGTAAACCTCAACCAGGGTCGTGTAACCTTTGTCCCCATCTTATCAAAATAGATCATTGGCTTTAGACGATTTGTCGTCATGTATTACGTGTTTGAAACATAACACATGGTCAAATGACACTGGGATAAATGTCCTTCAAAGAAACTTGAAATGTCAGTACAATTCAGAGACATTTTGGCAGTTTTACACATATATGTACTTATTTTTGTCGTATCAAAAGAGATGATTGTGATGTTTTAGGACGCCTTCCACTGTAATGAAAAATTGAACAGCACTCGTATGATGTCATGAACAAGCATGTCTTAAATACAGACTTTATTTTGTAGTTCCTCCTTTAAAGGAATAGCTTGACACAGCAATACTGGGTAATAGAAGACGTCTCCAATATGCAAATGAAAATTCTAATTTTTGCAAACAAAGTAAGAACGGATCTTGAAAAAGATATATTTTGATGTCCATTTCCTCCTTACTGCCTTTTAAACGTCTCCATCTCTCTCACACTAACAAGGATACTGCTGTATGCAACAAATACTAACAGCAGAACCTGGCCTCTTGTGTCGCTTGTGTTTACTCAATGTAAAACCCATGAAGAGGATGCTCATCAGATGACGGCCAATAAGGGCTGACCTAAGGATTAGCTTGTCAATGAAGCATTATGTTTTTTTTAGCGGGATGAGTGGGTCGATACGCACTTCAGCCACAGCTGTTTCACTGCAACACACCAACTCATTGGCCTCCACATTCACAGTAGTTGCCAGGCAACAGAGTATAGGCAATAAGGCTTTCTAATCTGGATGTAAAAAAAAATAAAATAAAAGCAGCAGTGCTATGACAAAGTGGTGTTAATTTGATGAATGTAGAATGTATATCTGTGCACAGTGACTGATAACTCATTAACACCTCGGTTTCATTTCTATTTGTAATCACCTTAACTTTCAGCAATGGATTTATTCATTATGAGAAATAGAACCATTTCCAAACCAAGAGAAATATACATGTATATACAAAAAAATCTGATCTCAAATCAACTCACGAGTTTAGCATTCATTTTTATTTGAGACGCAGCAATCCTGTTGGGATTACAGCTGAAATTCAATATTTCCTATGCAGCCACCAAAAGATGTATTTGCTGCTCTGGTGTTGGTCTGTGGACACAAGTTTATGCTGATACATGCAGGTCTGATGTTGATTTAGCTGGTGTCCTACTGGCATACCGACATCAAAACAATATATATATATATATATATATATATGGTGGTATCTAACATTCAAAACATGCCACTTCACCTGCAAGTGACCTGCAATTAAGTGAAACTGCATTTTTATTTCAGTCAGGATAATATGGAGTAATAAATCAGGTGCATGTGCAGCACAACATCGATAGCTGTTATTTATTTTCTACGTTCAAACTAACAGTATCCCAACATTTCCTCAAATGAAACCACACTGTTTCCAAATAGTCTTAAGAATAAAAGCATCTTGTTATCTCACCTGGCCCATTTCCATTGAGAGAAGTGAAGTTGTCCAGCATGAAACTGAAGAAACTGGATAACTAAAGGCAAAGGGATACAAAAAATAATAATTAACAAAACAAACATGCATCTGAAAATGACCATAATAGTATTTCATTCTCAAAAGACACCTGTAGCTGATCCTGTTCCCCGGCATATTCAATGGACTGAAAGATGTTCCAGGTGTACCGACGTCTCATCTCGAGACGGGCCATGTAGCGCCGATACCAACGCTGGATCAAAACAGCTGCCTTCATAGCTGCAGCACAATACCGGCTGTTACAGTTCATTTACAGAGGAAACATGACACAGCATCTGCAGTCACAGGAAAGGGTCTTGACACATACTGCATACATAACATACATACAACGCAGTGCAAAACACACACATACACACTCATACATATGCAATGCAACATGGGTCACAGTCTGATCTTGAGCGGGGTCTTACTGAGAGCTGGGCTGGAAGTCTTTACTTCTTCATCTGTGAGAAGAAATACTGCAAATTCAGCACAAGTAACTGGTAATTGAATAAAATGACGAGCAAAGGGAACAAACAGATACACACTCACCAGCACTCACACACAGTGGGAGATAATAAGACACAGGGGAGGTCATGTGCAACAATAGGACTGGAAAAACAGAGCAAATTAAACAAGCTTTTGGGAGTAACGGGGCTCATTAAAGAGAGGAGAGAAGACAGACTACGAGAGAGGAAAACACCTTCTGTCAAACAACTGTATGTGTGCGCTCGTGCAACAAGTCGTCAGAAAATGGAAATGCACTTAATTACCTTGCTTCAGCATGCTTTTGAAATACTAAACCCCATTGTTGTGTCTGCTGGTCAGAACATGATGTGAGAAGTTCATCTAATGCCTCAAAGTGCTTCACAAGAACCACAAAATTACAAAAAAAGAAAAAAGCAATAACAATAAGTACAGTGGGAAAGTACAGAAATAACTACAAGAAAAAAAATGGATTCTTCAGCCCTGGTTATATAATAGGACTGAAACTCACCCAGGATAGCACCAACCATCCTCACACAGCAGAGCAACACTTTCAGTAACAAACTGCCGTCTCAGTCCTGCTAAAATTACACACTGAGCAGGTCCTTTATCCCCCCGTCACCGCACCATCAGCGGTGAGTCGTGACAGTGCCTCCTGGGTCGGCTGAGTATTGACAATGTTAAGGTTTTTTTTTCTTTTTAATCCTGCCACACCTACACTGCACATGCATTTGACTCTCAGTGCTCGATTACTGTACTTACTGCATTGCTTTTTGTAATGCTACTGGCTCATTAAGTCCACTGTATCGATTACTCTCTCTTCAAAGTTATTTAGTTTGAGCTCAGTGGTTCAATACAGACATTTTTTTTTTTTTTTTTAAATCATCATATTGGGATTTTGCATTTTGCTTCACAAAGAAAATATTTCCCATTTTGTCTTGATCATATCGATCTAATCCTTCAACTCTTGATGTAATTTATGGATTAAAAGTCATTTAAAGTATGCAGATGAAGGAAGATTCAATATATTCCCACAGTGCTCTCTTTAATTAAGTTTTCCTTAAAGTCTCATTCACTTTGTTCCTGAGCTGGCACTCCAATTAATTTATCACACCTAAGATCTAAGCTCCCATTCCTTTTTCCACTGAGCAACATGTGGGCAGTAATTTCGTTCCACTGTAAAGGTCTTGTCACACCTTTACATTGGACAAATAAGACACTTCTCAGCAAACAAAGATAAAGACATGAGTCATGAGTGGAATGAAGGGATCATGAAAATGCCACCCGACACAGGGTTTTTACCTCTTTCCAATATTTTCCCTTGGGTTTCTGTGGCGACAGAGGTGCCACATCCCATGATGATGTCACATCAGTCAGTTCCTCCTAACTTGGCAGCTGTGGGTCACATCTGTTTGGCGGCAAGTGGTAAAAGGACCTGCAAAGAACACTGTTGCTGTATGAGACATTTTGCAGAAGTCTCCAAACCTTAAAAAAAACAAACAAATACAAATAGCAATAGATGATAAATTTGCATTCTCAACATCAAACTCTCCCCAAGTATTCCTCACTCTCAGTTGCACGTGGTATATATATTTATATATATATGAATAAATAAGAATCAACTGTTTATATTGACAAACCACAACACGAGCGTCACCAAATATCCGAGGGAATAAGATTTACCCCTGGAATAAAGGGAATGCACTTAAAAACAACTAAAACTAGAATGGAATTGGCTTTTACCTTAAAGGACTGCATACTATTTCGACGAAACACTCACTTTACACGTCCGGTTCAGGTAAACGATCAGTTTCAATGGTTCCTTGTATCCGCGCGTCATGGAAACGCAGCTCGACGGACGCACCAAAAAAATAAAAATTACAAAATTAAACGTCGAAAGTACAGGAAACCCCGACACCCAGTGCCCTGACTACAAGTAAATGGTAGAATATTGTTTTTTCTCCTCAGACCGGCTGTGGATGAATCAGGAGCCGCTGCTGCAGCCGGAGAGGAGGAGGAGGAGGAGGAAGAGGCTTTGTCAGGTGGACTAAAATCAGCTGTTTCCAGCCTCTCGGGTTCCTCCTGCTCTAAAATATCCCCAAATATCAGCCATCACTCCAAACCACGTGAAAGTCCTCAATTTGTCCCAGAATTGACCAGTTTAAAACACAAGTGGTAAATTTTGGCTAACTTCCTCATTTTTTGTCTGAAAGGGAAAATATATATTGGTAAATGGCATAAATGCTAATAAATTACATTTGTTGGCATATAAAAGCTATGGCAAGTCTGCAAACAACTCATCTATCAATCAACTATCAGTATGGTCTTTCATTTTAATCCACCTGCATTTATTACATTGAATAAAAAAAAAAAAAAACGGAGTTGCCAAACTAATTTAAAATGTATCCACACACTCTTACCCCATTTCCCTGATCGGATGTCCTTTTTCTGCATTCACCTCAACACAGCTTTAATCTTGCTTCCACTTTCTGGCTTTTAAAACCTGTTTTATTAATGTCCCTGGAGTAATTCTCTGTATTAAACCCTTCAAATTCATAGTTAACCTGAGGTACCGACCATACAGTCCTTTGCTTGTAGTATTTGATACAAAGACAACTATAAATAAGCACAAAATATCCAAACGAGATGTTTTCCTCCCAATTAGAATCCCCCACAAGTAAATTAGCTTTGTGAATGAATGTTAATTCTCCATTTTGCTTCGGTTTAGATTTTTCTTGTGACCACGAGGAGTTTGTTTTTCTCTCATGAGTCAGAAGATTGTGAAGTGAATTGTTAACTCTCGATCAGCTAAAGCTGTGACGGTACACGAGTGATAATGCTTGGGTGAATTCTGGACTGGCAGTCAGTCCTGAGCAGAGAGATACTTTACCCACGTTAGCTGGTCGAGGCCTCAGCTCCCCTCAACATGGGTACATATACACGTCACACACCATATAAAGTCCATCATCACTTTTCCATTGACCAGCTGACACACAATCTGAAAATTGACTGGATCTGCCACAAGGTAAAGGTTAAAATGAATTTATTAATAAAACTTTAAAAGTCCAGTTGAGCTCAGGTTGAAATCTTCATGCAGCGGTTTTTGCGTTAATCTTGTACCGCACGAGTGTGACGGCGGCGGCGACCTCCTGCACAGTGATGACTTTCAGTCTGTTGGTCTTTGACAGCCGCGACGCCTCCAAGCTCACCAGGTTGAGCAGGAGAGGTTTTGGAAAACCGAGCCTCCGGGTGTGGAGGTCTGGACCCCTCGTCACTTTCGCACCAACCTGCAGTGAAGATGGGAGAGAAAAATGTTCACACACTGACCTGGACAAGCCACATGGATCTCAGGTCAAAATATTCTTTTAAACTCAAGGACATGTTTGAAGTCGTGGCGTTCCTGACCTCTTTGTGAATTTTGTAGATGTGTTTAGCGTAGCCTTGAGTCCTTCTCTTCGCTTTGGGAGAAGCCCTACGTTTGCCTCGGACTGGAGCCTTCATTTCTACTTGACTCCTGTAAAAAAAAAAAAATTTAAAAAGAGAGCTGATAAAACTGTAAGCGCCTTCCTGCTTTCAAGAGCGTTAAACATGTGTGGGAAGACGGAAACAGGTGTTTTAATGAAGGAACACAAATTGGGAACAGCTTTGATCAACAAGGCCTGATTGGTTCACCCACACGACCTTCCAACCCTCCTGCGTGATTTCAAGTGACACCTGAGCACAGTCAGATTCTGCTTGTTGATATTGTAAACACTTTTAAGATGGACAAGCTTATGTTCATACGAGGATTCAACTCCCAAATGTATAAAAACTTACAAACAAACAAAAAACCCTTCTGATTTTATTTTAAACTCACTGTATCTATATTTGTAAAACACATATCAGCAACAAACTAATTCAAAGTTCTTAATATAAATTGGAAAAAAAAGAAAAAAAAATAGAAGCTAATGCGATAATAGAGTCAAGGACAAAGCCCAGAAAAAAGAGAATTGTTTCATTGCCTAAATGTGCCAAAATTAAATTAAATTAAAATATGAATTCAATTATATATATATATATGGAGTGGATCTGTTCTGGTGATATTAAGATATCTTCACTGATTAAATATAGCTGATCGGACTCACGTCACATGTCATGATCACAGCGAGGATTTTGGCTTTTTTACAGGTTTTTTTTTAGCCTCATCAGCTGAAAGTGAGCACTAAGCTTTTAATCTTTCTACTTTGGCTCCAAAAACTACCTCAGTTTTATCTTTACAGATTCAAACGTGGATCTGTTCAATAAATAAATAAATAACGTGTTCTTTTTTATATTTGTCATGAAAAACTGTCATATGAGCAAATATAGATTGAGCCCACAGAAAAGCAGAGGAATCACGGTAAAGATGCACTTTTCTTCTATATTCACTTCAACGATTTGATTTTTGGTGTTTTGACTCTCTTGAACCACTGATACTGTCTCTGCCAATTATTTTAGAGAAACTGTGGCAACTGCTGTCTTATGTTGTCTTTGTACTCTCTGTTTTCCTCGTACCGCATAAAAAGCAACACGGTAATCCAACTGGAAAATGCATGAAAACATAAGGATATCCAACAGATCCACCCAAACTCAGACCTTCTGCCCAATCATATGGATCACGGGGCCCAGCATAAGCCATCACCCCTGTGCAGCCTCTTTGTCTTCACTCTCTTGAACACAGCACACACACACCCAAATCTGTCACTTGCCACCATGATTGCTTTCTGCTTTTGCTGCAGGATTTTTGTTCCTGCCCGGCAGTTTCCAGTGTGCATGGTGGCGTGGATGGTGTTTTTTCGATGGTGGTGGTGGTGGTGGTGGGTGAACAGCTGTAGGAGGGGCTTTGACAGATAAGGATGGCATTAGGTAAGGCCATTAGCGTCCTGTGGATTAATGTAATCCAGCCTCTCTGCCACTGCCGGCTTGGTTGCTCAGTCTGCGTTCGGTCCGGTCTGGTCTGGAGCAGGTTGAAGATGGCTTTCAGCGCTCAGCGTTCGCTGCTGGTCCTGCTTCTTCTGGGAGCTGACGGTACAACTATCACGCTCAGATCTTCTTCACTGCATAGCCTTTGGGTTGTTCAATACACCTGGTGTCTATGGTTCACAGATTTATGTTTATGATATAGCTCATTCTTTGTGTTATGGTTTGGTTGTTTATTCACATTGTCATAATGTGGTTGAACTGACAGATTGATGCACAGATTTGTAGCCATAACAAATGACTATTACATCCAAAGATTCCATTTTGTTTCTCCTTTTTTTTAACTTTTCTTATCAAATTGCTTTTTTTCTTTCTCTCCATCCGGCTGGGCAGTATTCATCAGCATCCATGCTCAAGAGGTATGAAGAAGACACATTTTTCACAGCACAAGTTGTTTAATTGTTTTGTTTTTGCTTTTCATTTTGCTGACGGGGTTGTTAGTGGGGATGGTAGATTTGCAATTTTTTGGGGCCGAACTTGCAGCATCAATGACTTTCGCAGTCAATCTGCTCAATGTGAACTGCAAGCCATGGAAAAATTCCAGTGCCTCATATATTTTATATATGAAATATTTAAGTGTTTGTAATGATGCGGTTTGGATATGAAATGTTGTTTGTGTGTTTCCGAGGTTGGTGTCTCTGAATCGTGGACCAGCAAATCTTGCAAATGTGATTGTGAAGGAGTTGAGTCTCCCACTGAGTTCACCTCCATCGGATCCGGCTCTTCTATGGTGCAGGGCTGCATACCAGGTAAGAGCTCTGTCCTGTGGTTGCGATCGGTCATTATCAGTTTGAAAATATTTTTTTTATTTGACTGATTTTGTGTTTTTTTCTTTGTAAATACACAAAATGACACCTCAAAGGCACATAAGATGGAGTTTTGTTTAAAAATAATGCGCACGCTGAGCTGCAATAATGATAGAAATGCTAGAAATGCATTTTAAGTCCACAAATGGAAATTGTTTTTTTTTGTTATTCACATTGTCAATTCAAATTTTTAATTGACAAAGCTGCTAATTTGTGTTATTAGGAAACCACATCAACCCATATTGTACCAGATTCTTCTTGAAATTTTATTTCAGCCCATATATGACATAAAACATGTTAAATGCAGATGGATGGGTGATTTCTAAATGTCTAAATGTGTGTTAAGGGAATCTCTATATGTTGGAGTACATGCATGAATGAATAACGCTCCAGATTTGACACCGCGGGGCGGACATGCTTCACTGGACATCCACAAAGAAGGCGATGCAGATGGAGCCATGACAAGCAGCAGCGACTCCTCCACCCACATAGGCTCCACAATCCATCAGATTTACTGTTTTAGAAGGGAAACTGTCCTCATGGAAAGATGCTCCGAAATGTGACAGATTACTCAAAATTTAAATGTAGAGTTTCCTTTCTTTAAAGGGAAATGATTCATCGTGTCATCTGGAAAATGTTGAGGAACCCCAAAATATATTGGTCAACTTACAGTCGAGATTTCAGTTGAGTTAATGATTTAAACGGATTGATTTTTTGTTAATTTTAGGATTTTCAGTAAGAGACAGACACTCTCAGACTCATTGCACTCAATCAGCCTGTTACCTTCAACGACGACAAACTCTCTGCTCCACATGGGGCTAGTTTTAATAGTCTCCACTATGCTAAGGTGTAGATCTGCATAGTTGGGAAATTAATTCCGTATCGAGAGCTGGTGATCATTCAATCATTTGTGCTTTCACGAGGAGAAGAAAGTAGAACAAAATGGTGCGTGTCGACTGTGAAATCGCACGGCAGCCATTAACGGAGAGGAGAAAGAAATTCTGCAGATAATCATCATCTCAGAAAACGATGCAGAGATTACGGGGGCTGGTAATAGACTGTGCCGATGGCACAATCAGAGAAACCGGTAATTACCCTGCATGGACCCGGTGATGATAAATAACGAGTGCGGAGGACTTTCCTGTCTCCTCGTCTTTGCAGTATCTCACCTCCTGGGTTTTCTGCACTAATTCAGCCATTTGGAATTTGTTTTGTTTCAGGCAGGCGATACATTAGCGATGCCTACAGAGGCATTTTGAAATGAGTGTTATGTAAACACTTATCGCCTTGACTCACACAGACGCTCCTGCGTTGTAATGCAGGGGATTAGACAGGATGTGAGCCTCAGCCAGAGAGGCTCAAGTGAGTAGTAAACAAAATCACAGCAGGCTACTTCTACCACACTTTCAGCTCCGTGGATCAACAGTTGACGGGGCTGGTCACTCACGCAACAGATCTCTCATCCCATTCAGATATTTAAAGTGTATTTGCTAAGAGCCCATAGGAGTTTCTCTGATCTGTTTTTAATGGAATCGAGATGGAGGGGGGGGGGGAATCCAACAAAAACAAGAGTGCTACACGGAGCTAAAGCTGTGGAGAGTAAGAACATAGCCATCTGTCCGCCTGCCGGCCTAATGGACATCACTGATCTCTCAGTGTGGAGAATTAAACTGCAGGCTTTTAGGATGGGATGTGGGTCACACCGGGGCTGCTAACGGCGCCGGGGGGGGGGGCTTTTGGAGCAGGAGAGTGTGAGAATGAGAGACGGCAGGGGTGAGAAAAAATGAGGAAAGGATAGAAAATTGAGGCTCCGTGATGATCATTTGCTGGTCACGTTTCAGTGATTTCCAGCAGACGTGTTTGCGTTTCCTTCATCTCAGGGGTTGACCTTAAAATCCATGAAGGTCTTTAAAGAGGAAATGAGCATGAGCTGAAGTAAAATAGCTTCATTGGGCTCCTTCTCACTGCCTCGTCTCTGCTCCCGCTTTTTGCAGATTGTCCGTACCACAAGCCTCTCGGCTTTGAGGCCGGATCAGTGAATCCAGACCAGATCACCTGCTCCAACCAGGACCAGTACACAGGCTGGTTCAACTCCTGGGTCCCAAGCAAGGCCCGGCTCAACAGCCAGGGCTTCGGGTAGGAAAATTACAGTTATTATCTACTTGAAAATTATCAGACTTTATGTCTGAACATGTGCCGTACCGACGCTCTGCGTTTCTGCTCCAGTTGCGCCTGGTTGTCCAAGTTCCAGGACAACACTCAGTGGCTGCAGATTGACCTGAGGGAGGTGATGGTGGTGTCCGGCATCCTCACGCAGGGCCGCTGTGACGCTGAGGAGTGGGTCACCAAGTACAGTGTCCAGTACCGCACAGACGAGAACCTGAACTGGATCTACTACAAAGACCAGACCGGAAACAACAGGGTCAGTGGAGCTCAGAAAACAATAAAAAAAACAAAACTACTTTTGTTAGTATTTGGTGTATTTAAATAATGTTTTTAATGTGGCTCTAACATTTTTTTAAATTGTTTTTATTCCATTATTGTAGAAGTACTAGTCACTTCATTTTTAAAAGGACAAAATATTTTTAAGTATTGAAAATTTTTTAATTGTTTAATGTATTATTTTTTGTAGATCACATTATTCATTAAACCTGATACGTTTAAAATATTCAACAGAACACTTTTTGAAATTTTACTATCTATATTTTAAAGGACCTTTTTTTATATCATGCTCCAATCTACTTCTAGATGATAGAAATCATCAAGTATATATTACATTATATTTTTTATTTTATCTTATAAATCATAGTCACTTTAATATTGAAAAAGAAAATAGAAATGGATTCATTTACCTTTTGAATAATTTTATTGAAAAAAATGTAACATTTGTTTGTTCAACACCTGCTCATTTCAGTGTTTTGTATTTGTTTTTCCAACCAGAGCACGATCATTACTTACTTTACTACTAAAATCACCAAAATATTAAAATACCTTCTTAAATTTTTTTTCTACATAGTATAACTCAGTCAGATAGTAGTATAGGGTTCATCTTATGTTAGAGAAACACCATTTCAATTATAAGAGACTCAAAATTTAACAGCTGAACTGAATGTTAAAGGGTTGAGTTGTAGTTAATTTCCTTTCTGCCTTCAGTAAACCTTGACTTTTCTTTTCAGGTGTTTTACGGGAACTCTGACCGCTCCTCGTCGGTGCAGAACCTCCTGCGGCCGCCCATCATAGCGCGATACATCCGCATCCTTCCTCTGGGGTGGCACACTCGCATCGCGCTGCGCATGGAGCTGCTGCTCTGCATGAACAGATGCGCCTGAAACCTCTCCCCTCCTCATTGGCCTTGTCCCAAAGCTGCATCGCCGACAGTAAAGCCCCATCCTACACTCTGCCTGCGTGTGTGGCGTGTGGTCAAATCCACAGATTTGGCCCCATGAACCACAAGTCGACCCCTGAAATATTCCAGCCTGAAACCGTTTCAAAGCGACATAGTGAAAACTCTGCATCAAAATAGGTTTGTTTGATATGTACAATGAGCTTTTATTCCCTCCATTCTGCGTTGTCTGTATTAAACCAGTCCCTCACGCCGAGGGCTTTAATTTGGGGTGGGGGGGTGGGGGTTCTCAATGGATTGCTCCTTTTGCATTGAAATGGCATAAATTCAAAGCAATAATCAGGCCTGCAGAGGAAGAGGCAGCGTTGCTATGGGGCCTGTGTCCACAGGTTTGGTAAATGAGCTCTCCCAAAACATTTGTGTTGTTCTGTGTTCGGTCTGTTTGCTTTTTGCTGATGTTTGATTGTTACAGTTTACACTTCTTTGCCAGCCTCTCCTCCCGACTCACCTCACAGCTATAGTGTGGTGATTTCATTCATTTTTATTATTGTAAATAACTCAGATACCAGCAATACATTAATTGTGACAAAAAAAAGAATTGTTGATGTTCCCAAAGTCTGAATTTTTTTTTTTTCCTCCACTGTTTTGGATTGATATTATATTTCTGGATTAAGAACAGACCGGATGCTCATTAGTCAAATGTGTCGTCGTGTGGCTGAAAATAGACCCAGCAGACATCACGACCGGCTGTTTTGTCATTGTTAAGCTTCTGTTTTCATACAAATCAAAAACTGAGTAAACATAAAATGAGTATTTTTGGTAAGTATATAAGTGGAAAGGTCTGATCAAATCAAAAACTCGGAAAGAAGGTCAAACTTTGTCCTCCGTTTTCACTCTTTCAGTATCTTACTTTAGGCACTTTGATCAATAGGTGCCACTTTGAATGTTAAAAGTATACGAAGACCAAAAGAATGGAGGATTCACTAATATTCAGATGTTGGTTGGTGTTGTGGTTCATTCCTGCTTTGTTTTGTTTTTTTTGTCTGTGTGTGCGTGTGTGTGTGTGTTCAGTGACATTTCGACTGAATTTCCCATGGTGCTCTGGGAATACATTGCGGAGCTTTGTTTACTCTGAAAATGTGTACCTTATTGTATCTTCAGAGTGTTTCCTTGAATAAATCACCGCGTGTACGACATCTGTTTTTCTGTGAACTTGTTTGTCTGTGCCACAAAATAAACATATGAGCCATTCAAAAATGTACAGTTGGCATTTATTATGTGACCCTATCATTTTTAAAGTAGAACGGTCAGTATAGATACAGTCTATTATTACTATTTACACCCTGTCAGAAGTGGGTAACAGCCTCATGAAAAGAAGGAGAAAAAAAAAAAGAGAAAAAAAACATAAAGAATCAATGTTTTAGGAAACACATTCATCGTATTTTGTTAACAGAAGGTTGGTCTTCTCGGTGTGTGAGTGACTTTCTGGGTGGGGTGGGGGGTGGGGGGGTGAAGCTTCCAATTCCATCTGAAGTGTTGAGCTCAGTGAGCTAATGTAAGGCTTTAGGTCACTGGCAAGGCAAGCTTCGTCATCTCTCCGTCCCAGTAATAAGCTCAACAAACCCACATCAGCAGTCATTTACAATCATGAGCAATCAGGGTTTTTCCAGGAATACACAACACTGGGCAGCTTTACACGCCGAGGGGGTCACGCTCACGGACAGACTGAAAAATATATATTGCAGGATGAAGTCTGAATATTCTACGTGGACACTCGTCTTGCTTTAATCACAACCTGCTGCTTCAAATCTCTTTCTGTGCTATATTTGTATTATAATGTAACTCGAAGTCTCTTTGTGTATGTTATTGCTATAAATCAGCTGTGTAGTCAATTTTTTTTTTCTGTGTCTGTTTTAATCTTTTTCAACTGATTTAAATGAGCAATTATTCTTTACTGTTGTTTTTGTTTCGAAGGATTGAAGGAGAAAGGTGAGACTGGAAGAAAAAACTATGCTGTATACTTATTTGCCTAGGCCACAGATAGTATTTTGTTCAATTTTTTTCTTTGTTATTTTCTTTTTTTAATCAACCACGAGTCAGAAGACAACAAGTAAATGCTTTGTCGAAAAAAGAAAAAAAAATCAAGTTAAGTAAAATCATCCCTGATCATGACTGTTGATGTTAAAAAGGAAGCAAACAAAGAAATCAAATTCCGCTTTACAAAAGGCATTTACAAAAACACAAGCTCGGCACACAGAAAATGTAAACACATGTATTAGAGGATAAGTCTGCTGTTTTGTTTTTTAGTCCCACATAATTCATATTGTCAGTAAAGTCCTACAAATACCCAAAATGTAATCGAGCACATCTACACATTTAGTGCAGCTGTGGCTCTTCTGATAAGAGTGGTCATCTCTCAATCGGAAGGTTGCAGGTTTGATTCCCCATCTCCTCACCAGACAAGATGTGTGTCCTTGAGCAAGACACTGAACCCCCAAATCTCTCCCAACGGATGGATTGAGCACCTTGCTTGGTGGCCGCCTCCATTGGTGTGTGTGTGTGTGTGTGTGTGAATGGGTGAATGTGATTGACAGTGTAAAGTGCTATATAAGTAAAATCCATTAATCGTTTAACTTGGGTTTCTGATAGTTACGTCGTCTTGCACACACTACAAAGCCAGAGTGACTAATCCAGCTCAAGGTTTTACATAAAAACAATAGAATTCCTCATCTTAAGGACCACTGGTGAAACAGCGAGTCATTAATTTGTGCTCTTTGTTATGTTCCAAATGTCTGTCACTTCTACGAAAAACTAATTTTCTTTTTAAACAGCCTAATTGCTTCCCTGTGCATTTGTGGGTTTTCCTCCAGGTACTCAAAATTTCCTCCCACAGTCCAAAAACGTAGAGCTTAGTTGGTGGCTCTAAATTCGATGCAGATGTGAATGAGAGTGCGTAGCTGTTTGACTTGTGATGGCCTAGTGACCCTAAGTTGGATAAAACGTAC
This sequence comes from Blennius ocellaris, assembly GCF_963422515.1. Lineage (NCBI taxonomy): Eukaryota > Metazoa > Chordata > Actinopteri > Blenniiformes > Blenniidae > Blennius > Blennius ocellaris. The sequence goes on along the minus strand of NC_137650.1, from coordinate 29,932,402 downwards.
AGAAGATGGACCGCTTTAATCAAATAAACATCAGGCTCTGATATACTATTATCTTTCAATCTTTCCTTCCATCCTCTATAGCCATTTGTCAAACATCTTAGAGCTGTGAGGAGCTGATTGCAGCTGAAACAGGAGACACCCTGGCGTCAGAGATTAAGTCACCGATGTTGACTTTGGGTAATTATGGAGATTTATGGCTGACAGAGTATACTTGAGGACTATTGACAATAAAAACACGTGTGCAACTAGACTTATCCTTTCAGACCTTAAAGGTTGGAGGTGAGGTATGCGTTTTTGCAGAGAGCTCTCCTGCCACCTGAAAACACAACAAAATGTTTCGTTTCATGTAAGTTGATCCTCACCGGGGCAGAGCTGCCCGTCACTGTTAAGGCTGTAGACAAAACCAACATGGCAGCACGAAGCTAGAAAGCTGTTGTCGCTGGTAAACGAACTGAGAGACTGAGAACAATGGGGCTGATTCTAAGATAGTGGCCCCCAGGAGCAGGACACAAATTGAAGGGACGATAACTGACAGTATTGCACAGAGCCTAACAGTCTCACTCTGGCTGTTCTGCTACCAAAACCCTGTCGACAAATAGTTTGCCGCAAAGCTTCAACACTGATGTCGTGAGGGTGGTGGGCAGATTTGTACTAGATGTAATATTAGAGTCAGTCTTTTCTTTTTACACTTTGATGAAACAGACAAAAAAAAAGGAGGGGGGGGGGGGTAAAAATAACAATATAACATGAATATCCATTAATAACATATCAAATCGAACAAAAAAAGGACATTCACTATTATTAAATATTCCTTGTGACATATTGTATTATCAACACATAAATATCTATGCATGTCTTTGTGTCGAAACTAAAGCTCTTGCAATTACACATTTAATTCTATATTACCTTTATAATATTCCCATATAGCCTACATACTGTGTCATTTATAGCTTATATCCTTGAATTTAAAACAAATAAATATTTAATAAATAATATTGATATAAATCTTTTTTTTTTTTCCTTTTTTAGTTCCTATCAAATATCAGAGCTTGAAAAACATTTCAGTTTATTGGCCGCTGGTGTCGCCAGCAGCAGTCTGATTTGTTGCAGTAGCGTCCTGTGAGCAGAAGATGGCAGCAAAGAGGCCTCATGGGCAGTGTCTCCTAGACAGGAAAGATCAGCATATTCTGATGTAACCTTGTTAGTAGAGAGAGAAAAAGAACGTACAACCGCTTCAGCACCGACATCCCAAGAGGGGATCGGGCCCTTCCATGTCTTTGTCGCCCTACAGGACACTGTTACCAGTGTTTGGCCTTTCAACGTTGAGTCTTCGCAGGTTTCAGAGATAGGATAACTACATTTCTGAATGAGGACGTGATCCAGTGAAATAGGCTCTCATGTAAACTTTCACTCCGGTACCACGATGTCTGCGTCGGGCAGACGCTCCCAGCACGTGGCCATAGTGGAGGCGGCGTGGTTCCAGGGTGTTACAGGGCGGTCTCCTTCAAGTCGTTGAGGTTTGGCATCCTGGTGCGGGAGGCTCGGGTAAAGGTGGGTCCGTTCTGCCCCGGTTTGATGCCCAGCTGCTCAGCGGTGAACTGAGCCCCTTCCGCCCGCTGTAAAGCCGACACGTGCCAGCTGGACTCGATCTGTCCGGGCAGGGGGTAGCTGGGCTTGCGGCTCTTGGACTGGCCGGAGCTGCTCACTCCAGTGTGGCCCCGGCTCTCGCCGTGACCCCGACCCTCGGAGTAGCCTGCTTTGGAGGAGGGCGGGGGCGGGTTGGGTAGGGGGGCTTGGAAGCGCAGGTCTTGAGGAGGAGGAGGAGGGGGAGGCTGTCCTTGGTTTGAAGAAGGGGAGAGGTGAAGAAGCCTACGGAGTGATTTGAGCGGTTGGCTCTGGGAGGGGAGAGAGAGAGAGAGAGAGAGAGAGAGAGAGAGAGAGAGAGAGAGAGAGAGAGAGAGAGAGAGAGAAACACAGGTGACACATGATCCGGTATCAAAAGGCTTCAGATACACAAATAACTTACAAACACATTTGGTTCAATAGCATAAACCCGCTTGTCCTCCCATCAGTTGGTCTGATTGTTTGGGGGAGAAGAAAATTAAAAAGAAAATACACGAATGCTCATGACGTACAGGAACTTGTGACATACCTGCGAGTGCGAGTCCACCGGTTTGTCTGGAGGCCAGTCACTGACCCTCTCTCTCTCCCTCCCTCTCTCCCTCTCCCTCTCCCTTTCCCTCTCTCTTTCTCGCTCCCGTTCTCTCTCTCTCTCCCTGTCTCGGTCCCTGTCCCGGCTCTGTTCACGGTCCCGGTCTCTGTCGCGGGATCTCTCGCGGTTTTTCCGCCGGCTGCTGTGGTGAGAGGACGATTTGGAGCTCCTCTGAAGGGACAGGTGCTCTTGTCCGTTCCCCGGGACCTAAAAGTTTAAAAGAAAAAAAAAAAAATCTCTCTATATATATATACATAAAAATAATTCAGGGATATTATCAGTTCACAGAAATCAAAGTGAAATCCTTAAAATCACATATCTAATCTGGGCAAGTTTCTTCATGCAGCCCCTCTGGCAGCAACAGACACAAACACAAGTAGGTGACGATGGTGATTAGTAATGAGTTCAAACATCGAAAGAGACACAAGCACAGGTTTTGTGTCTGAGTATGTTTTTAAAACGTGCCATGTGTAAAAAAAAACAAAAAACCCAGCATATATATAAATCATTTTGATAATCATTCTGTGTTTATTTACAAGCTTTGCAAACATGCTGAATTATCCATTTGTAATTAGCACCAGGAAAACCATATATATATATATATATATATATATATATATATATATATATATATAATATAAGTCATTCAGAAATATTGAAAAGTATCCATTGTTCCATCACTGTTAATATCCACGCTATACTTCGAGGAGAAAGTATTTCTTAGGAGAACATATACTCTCATAAAGAGACAGTGATGACCTAGTTTTTTTTTGTTTTTTTTTAGAAAACTGAGCCTGTGACCAGAAGTTAACTGGTTTCAGGTCAGAATGTGGGTCCCTGAACTCGATCCTTAACCCTCGCCTGCTCCCTGGATGCTGCACAGTTAACCCTTTATTAGGCGAGTGACTATAATTAGTAACATCTGCATTTCGTCTCCTTTGAAATTAAGAAATGTATCTGATTGATTTAGGTTTTTTTTAATTGAAAAAATCTGTCCAATGTTTCCAGGACACGAGTTTTGGGTCATTTTGTGCAAATAACACATCATAAAGTAACACTTGTACTTATATATTTACTTTGTATCAGGCTTGCAAATATTTTCCTGGAATGAATAGATAGAAATATCCCATTTGGAGAATATTTAAAGAATAATCATATACGTCTGATTTTGGTCGATTTCACACAATTCTGCAGATTTCATTGTATATAAATGACATTTAATTGTTTACATTAAGACTGAAGAAAAGACAAAAAAGTTCAGTTTTCATGATTTATAATTTATTTTTTTTAATTCATATTCCTCTTGGAGAAATGTTTTAATGTCTCCTATAAAGCATTTTTGTGAACTACTATGTAAAAAAAAAAAAAAAAGGTTTCAAGAAGGGAGAGAAGTGTGTGTGTGTGTGTGTGTGTGTGTGTGTGTGTGTGTGTGTGTGTGTGTGTGTGTGTGTGTGTGTGTGTGTGTGTGTGTTGTGTGTGTGTGTGTGCGCTAAAATATGCATGGTAGCGATGTGAAAGTGTTGTCCTTTCAAACATCGCACACTGCAGCATGAAAGCAGTGTCTCACACTGCGGCGTGAGAGCGAGGCGACTGCGTCGACAAACATTGTGGCAAGACGAAACAAACAGCGTGCAACCGTCGGACTCAAAACACGTTTGAAATCCCCTCAACTTGTTAAATTCGGGCCGAATCAAATGGGTGTTCGTTGGGAGGATTTCAGACCGGCTGTTTTTCGGCTGAGTGCAGTGTGAGGTAACATGCAGCCGTAGTGTCGGGGTTAGATTACTGGTGAGGCAGGGTAGGGCGCGGTAGGCTGGTGTTGTACCATAGGCGAGGCGACTACAGGTAGGACTTTGACAGCTGAGTTGTGCTTTAAGCTATTCTTAGAGCTAAAGAGGGGGAAAAGGCTTTTCTTGATGCTGGGGTTCCTCCCGTCCTCCATGTCCGTCTGTGGGGGGGGGGGGGGGGGGGGGGGGGGGGAGAACAGCCACAACTCTCAAACATAAATCTCTACGAACAAACGACTCCAGCAGCTGATCCTCGAGAAATAGCACTTCACTCGACACACATTCCAAAAAAACAACAAAAAAAACAAAACAATTGATAATAGCATGAATACTTCATTGTTAAGTTTAATTAGTAAACAGAGAAAAACACGCAAATTAAATTACGTTTCATTATAACACGTCCTGTTTTCACAACAAGCCAGTGGGATGATCGGACAGGCTTGAACCAGTAATGTTTTCATTTATATTCACTCTGAGCTAAAATCCCTTTGGAAGAAGTAAATTTAACCTTGCGACTTCTCATCTGCATGGAACATGGAAGAAAGTCTCTGTTTCCGACAAAAACACAATTTACCTATTTATTATGTGCAGATTTGACAAATGTATTGTTTTTAACAACAAAACTAACATGAAGTGCCATATTTCCATCATAAGTGTTTTATGTTTTGTTTTTTTTATAACTACATCATGATATTTGAAGGGGGGGGGCGTGTGGTAAGAATATATACTGTCATCGTTACACTAAAACTGGAAATATTTCTGGTGTCTGTTAGGTACGGCTCACAGTTTCACTTCAAATCATTGATCAATGAGTGTTAAACTTGCAAAAATCCACAAGATGTAGTAAATCTGTGGTTTATTCATCCCACGTGAGGGACACATAATCCATTTCAGAGTCACGAACACAAAATACATTGATAACAAAGAAAATGCTGTGTGACAATGTGTTCAGAAAAACACTTAAAACCGGCATCTTCTGAGGCGCAAAAAAACTGTTACATAATACAGAAGAGACGGCACATGAAACCAGAGTGAAACAGCGAAATTAAATATGAAAACCTCCCAGATCTTACTATTTGAGTCTTCTTCTTTTTCTTTTTAATGGCTCTGAAGAAGCCTTGTTTTTCCTTCTCTTTGGTGGGCTCCGGAGGATTCATGACCATTGCTTCTGCAGCCGTCCTGCAACAGAATAGTTTGAAAATCAGCTTAAAAAATTACTTCTTTTTCAGCTTTAAGAGAGTAGAATATGAACTGTAAAACTCTACGGGGTTAGGATTTTGACAGTTCAGTTGTGGAGGACGAAGAACACTTTATCCTTGGTTCAATGCGACTAATTTTACATCATAATGAAGAAACTGGTTTTACAACGAAGACATTTTCATTCATATACATCGTTACAGCGCTGGAGAGACATCTTGACAAATCTTATTTCTCCTAATGAGTGTTAATGACAGCCCTTCGTGTGACAGTGATGAAAACATGTCGGAGACGATGACATGCAGGATAAATTTCATAATTAGAGCGGAAAATGCTTCGCGACTTACAGCTGCATGATTAGAACACGCAAGAGAATGGAAATACATTTATAGGTGGAGGGAAGCCCCTTGAAGTCGTCGTAGCGGATGGTGGAAGTTATGCATGGTTGTTTTTTTGTTTTTTGTTTTTTTTGCATCAAGGATTATGACGTCTCCATAAACCTGTCACGCTTGATGCATGCCAGGTCAACTCACGCATCCTCACCAGTCAAAAGCAGTTTGGCGTTTGGAGTGATTCGCCATGGCGACGGGGTCTCCAGGTACGACCGGTACGACCGGCACTCGACCCTGCCCAACGCCGTCGTGGAAAGAAGAGGAGTTGTCCGGTCTGGGAGACGGGACTGAAGACACAAGGAGGAAAAAAATTAAATAAATAAATAACTGCAAGTGTATTTATGCAATGATTTTACTGAGCAGCATGTTGATGCCTTTGATATGTTTAATCTGTAAAGTCTGTTGTATTTTCAATGTTATTTCAGTCACATTTCTTAAGACTCACATAACCAGGCATCCTTAAGGAAATACAACCATTGGCTTATTAATGAAAGGCAAATGTTAACAAGTATTGGCTTTGTACAGTTGCCTTTGGTCACCTCTTACTGGTTCCACAGTCAAAGCTAAATAAAACTCTTTAAGGAGGTTATTTCTTTTCTTTTCTTTTCTTTTTCAGATTTTCTATTCAGACTTTTCTTTATTTTTACTTAAATTAAACCTCTCGTAACATCAATCATATAGAACTAATGGAAAGTTCATTTAATCTGTATTATTATCTTATTTAATGTTAATGTTTATATTTTCAATATATTAAATCAAACTAAATTAAAAAAAACTGGCAACTTCATATGTAATTTAATCTTTTAAGCTAACTTTCAATAATTCAATGTAAAGGCAAATCAATATTTATTTCCTAAAGCTTTCAATTAATATTGTTTTTGAATGATGTGAAACATTTTGGCAAAGAAACAAACAATTAGAAAGTATCCTGAAAGAGGTACGGTGTTGTTTCATCATAAATTTACCAGTGACCATTTGATATTTCTAATATCACAACTGAAATAATCATTAAATGCACAGTAAATCCTATTTTTCCTCATGCATCAACTATAAAATGTGATCATAGCCCCGTTGCACTCTGTTTGACACGCTTAACTTAAAATGTAATCATTTCTTATGGTGCAGTCATCTTTCTGGGTTTTGCATTTTACAACAAAAACAGGAATATTGAATTTATTGTGCTCTATTATGCCCATATTCATTTTTATTGAATATTTCACTGTTATTTTAAGAACAGCTGGTCATTTCTAAATAATAAATGATAATCAAACAACCCCATACTCCCTGCAGTGATCAATATAGTGTAACAAAGGAGATGATGGTAAACACCCAATGATCATCGCTGCCAATGTTTTTTTTTCTTTTTTTCCCCCCATACCTCTATAGAAACTGCCGACTCTCCGAGGCATGGACTCTGTAAAGATCATCCGGTTCTCTTTAGAAGAGCCTCCGTCGTCACCATGAGGGTCGTGATACATCCCGACCTAAAAAAATCGAAAAACAAAACATGCATCGTGCAGACACACGAACACACAAAGATCCCAGATGATACAAAATGTCTCAGCATTGTTCATATTCCCGGTCGATAATTATTCAATCTCGCTTCATGGCTTATCGTTAGCTGTCACATTCTTTACTGCCTCACATCACAAGACACTCAGGACAGTCTTAGAGCTTTTCAGCGAGGTGGGGGGGACGGGGGGGGGGGGGTTACATTGATACCAGCGACAACGTGCAGTGAAGCTGTTGACTGGTGTGGGAACAGGAAAAAAAAAGCTATGGAAACCAGCAGCTACAAAAGCTACTGCCTGCTGTCAGTGAAGTGGTGAGGGAGGAGTCGGGGGGTCGGACCTCGTTTTTAGAGCGCTGTGTATGAAAAGCAGCAGTGTTGTCCCTCGTAGAGTCTTTGATGGGTGCACAAGGATGGCTCATGTCTTTAGGGGGCTGCTCACTCTGTTGGGAAGACGGACAGATGCAGGTCAAAGCAGACTGGAGAAGCAGCATGAAGCAGTGGCAATGACAATGTGAGACACCGACAGTCCTTGAAAGCACACGTCAGCCTGTGGAACCTCCACCTATAGACGCACGCGTGCACACAAACACACACACGATACGACTTCTGCCACGCAGTTCATAACCAATCAAAATATCAGATTAATTTTAAGAACAAGTAATCATTTGCTTCATCTTGTTTAGTAGGGTCCTGCTATTATTTTTTCTTTTTTTTTTTTTACATTGCCCTGTTTTTATCCCACGACTGTTGTCAGCCGCATCTCATTGTCTCGACACTGTGTGTTTACATGCACAGTATTGTGAATCCTCTGTTTGTTTGTTGATCATTTTCTCTGCTCATGGCCTGTGTCCCCAGCTGTTTACCCTGTTCATGCTCGATATATGACATTGGTTTGGTTCCCTCCCAATAAGAAGCCCTTTTGTTTTCTGAAATTTCACTTAATTATTAATACGTGCCTTTTGTTTGCCCGTCCGTCCGCACCTCGAGTCCTTTCTATTCCAGCGCAACAATAACGTGTTGGAGCTTATAGTCCCTGTGCTTTATCTTTAAGTTGCAGACATCTTTTATTATACGGATGATTTTTGCAGACAGGGCTTGAAGAATATGTGTTACTTGTCTTGAAAGTTACAAACGGATCTAAATCTGCAGCACATGCAATTAATTCTCAGAGATCCTGTAATTGAAATAATTCACATACAAAGAGTGACTAGGACATTGAAATTCGTACAGAAACTGGTGGACAACTGCAGAACGCCTACAAGAAGGCTATTTCTGCTAAAGGAAGCATCACTAGCATCTGATGCCAAGAGTGCATTTACTTTTTCCAAACAGGAAAGTCATGTTCTGATATTTTTGTGAATATGGCATTGAAATTTGACATTTTTTGTCAATTACTTAAAGTAAACTTAGAATTAAACTGTTCGTTACATTTTTTTTTTTTTTTTTTTTTAACAACTGCACAACTACTCTTTTAAACGTACCAAAATGTAAATCCATAACGGCTGCTCGATAACTCCAGCGAATGAAGTCACGAATGAGCATGAACCCCTTTTGTCACCGTGAGTATTTTAGGATGAAGGTTTCTGGTTACGCTCGCCACGTCAGCCGCCACTAACCCTCGTCATGTCGTCGGTGCAGTCCTCTCTGGACGAGCTCACGGAGTGTCCGGCCAGGGTGGTCCGGTGCTGCAGCTGGGGGGAGAGAAGCTGCAGGCTGCTGGCTCGCGTGGGAATGGCCTGTCCCGGGGCGGGCAGGCCAGCCATCGCGGTCTCGACCCCGTGCGGCCGGTGGCGTTCCCTCCTCACGTACATGGAGTGGCGCTGGGGCCGTTGCTGAGAGGAGAAGGGGGAGGTGTAGCCCAGGCCGTAATGATAGGACTCGTGTGGAGAAGGCAGAGTGTGGGTGGAGGGCATCCCCGCTCCTCCGGGGTCTAAAAGCTCTGGAGCGCCAGCATCTTCTGGAAGAAAGTGGAGAGATCAGACTCGATAGAATGTTGTATTTCGATTCATTATTTCAACCCCTCGTTTTAATCGCACCGTTTTCAAGATGTCGACTATCAACATTTTACACCACATCATCAGGATCCAACGTTTTGTTTCTGTATTTTGTTTTGCATTTTCTACTTTTAAGACGACTCCCCAGTTCAGCCTTCTCTGTTTTCATAAGGCGTTGCTGCTTTAGTTTTGTTTTGGGAGTGGCAACTTTTTCACTGAGATTTCTCTTTGTATTTGGGATTTGGTTGTGTTTTTGTCCTGAGATCCTCTGCTGGCCTTTTATCTTTTGTGCACGTGTAAAAAAAACAATCTTCAAAGCTTTCCTCTGTGCTTCACATACCCACGCTCCTCCTTGATCTGTGGTACATGTACAGTGTACTTCCTTGGTTACACATGAACATATAATACTGGAAAAGTCTCCAATAAACAATTGGAAAGAACACAGAACTGCATCATTCAGAAATGCTTTTAGTTTCCTTCTTAATATGCATAATAAGCAATCATTTGACCCCGAATCCTACCTGGCGGTAAAGGTTTGTGCCTGGATTTGTGTCGGGAGGAGGAATCCAGTGTGCTGCTCTCCATGCGGGGGTTGCCGCCGCTCCGAGAGGCGGGGCTGTGCCCGGACCGGTCGCTGTGCCGGGCAGAGGGGCTCCCGGGGGGCCCCGGAGGACCTGAAGGGGCATTGAGGTCCAAACAGCTGGCAGGGAAGAAGCGGCCCCCCGGTCCCACCACTCCCGATGTGTTTGAGTTCGGGTCGTCCGGGTGGAGTCTGCCGTCGCTCAGGTTCCCCACGGATTTGGCGTCGCTCAGCGCGCTGTGGCTCTTCGAGAGGCTGAGATAAGACGCTGAACTCTTCGAGGACGATGACATGGATCCGTGGGCAGAGTCGGCCATACTGTGAGCATGTCGGCCATGTTGTTTCTCTCCTCCAGACTGTAACGTGTTGGTTTTGCCTTCCAGGAAAGTGTGGCGGCCGGCCTGCTGCTGCTGCTGCTGCTGCTGCTGCTGCTGCTGCTGAGAGCGAGACGAGGAGCTGGACTTGCCATGGCCATACTTCCCCCCGTGTCCCTGGTCAGACAGTTTTGGGGACGGTCCCAAAGTGAAATCAAACTCTTTGTTTTTGGATTCTTTTGGACTGAGGAGGTGCGGCAGGTTGTTGTTTGCCAGGTCTTTGTTGGACGAGGGAGACCGGTTGAGGGTCTGGGACATGTACTGGCCCTTGTGGTGGAGCGTGGGGCTCAAACTGGACGGAGGCAGTTTGTTACCATTGAGGAAACTCTCATTGCCCAGGTGGTGGAGGTCCCCGTGTCGCGGGAGGCTGGAACATTCTTTGCTGTTGGAGCGCCGGCTCGAACTCTTCGTGTGACTCCTGGAGGAGCAAAGGAAGGCACTTCTGGATTAAAACTGGATTTTTTTTTGTTAATGCTGACAACAACCCTCCAGCTGCAGTCGGTAATGAGAGTCAAAACAGCATTTGATCTTGTAAATAAGTTCTCAAGAATTGCTTTGGTCTCTTTCAATTCAAAGTGCTTGAGGGGCTTTCCGACTTAATGAACAGTCAAGGATGACAGTCGTGCATTCGATTAGAAAAAGCACATTTTACCTAAATAATAACAAGCAAAATTGAATTTGTCAATTGGTGAGAGTTTACTGTTTGCATTCACTCTGTAAATGTAAGTTAAGCAAGTTTACAAGTTTAGAGAAAAATTAAATCTCCAAATAAAAAAAAATGTTAACAATTATTCCCATTTGTATTATATCTCTAGCATATATTATGAATACGATTCTATATAGATATGTAAATGTACTCTCAAAGAAATGTATGTGAAAACAAAGAATGGAGCTTTATTAAAATACAGCTCAGGTGCAGCTGGAACTTTATAAAAGGGATTCATTAAATCATGAATTGTGTTTACATTCATTGTGGAGTTTGCATGTTCTCTCTGCTTGTAGGTTTTCCCTGAATGCTACTAAAGCAAAGAATTAAAGACAAACAAAACTGGTCTTATTCTCCTAATTTCATAAAATGATTTTAAACCTCAGACAAAAGAAAATTCTTATGATACATTTGCGTTGCATCAACATTTGAACAACTGAAACACAAAAGGCCAATTCATAATGCATTATTTTAATTAAAAGATGAGATGCCACAGATGAACGACGAGAAGAAGAGGCGCTTGGGAGGCTGGAAAAAAAGCTGCTTTTATAATTTTGCTTAATCTAGATGAATACATATGTGAGGCTGAGAAAAGTCTATTTAAATCTAATCTACACTGAACAGTGTGTAACAACCAGTGACTGAGTTGGAGGATTACAGCTCCGTGATCTATCATTGATTTAAATGTGACAGGGAGTAGAAACCAAAGTCAAACCTTGTCGGAACTGTGTTTTCTCCATGATGGTGTGTTTTCCTTTTGGAGGAGCGAGGCGGGTTGGGTGACGCCGGAGGAGGCCGCTCTCTCTCAACCTGCCTCAGAGGTTGGAAGGCTGGATGGTTCAAACTCTGGTCCGTGAGATAGCGCTCGGTGGGGTTTAGCAGCAACAGATTCTGGTTGGAGAACCACATACACATGGGAGGCGTTGGATGTTTGTCAGTGGCTCGTGACTCAGATTATATTTATAATACAACCAGGATGCAATTTAACCGGGGGTTCGGGGATGTGTAATCCCACTAACCCAATTATTTTTTACTTTAGGATGGGATATAATCCTCTTCTTATTATTAAATCGACCTCACAAAATATATGACTGTGTTTTAAGATATACAAAGGTGCCAAGTATTACACTTTGAGAATTAAAAAATAATAACAACAACAACAAATATTCATGTTAAAAGCATAAATGCGAACATAAGTGGATGGATCTCTTATTTTACCTTCATCAAATCCAACATCAAGCCACTCAAGATGCCTTGGTACCGTCTTTCCAAAGTCTGAGGATGAGTAACTGAGGGAAACTGGCACAACATAGACACTGTATGAGATTTCTATCCAACCTGCTTCTGTCTGCGCATTGAAGTTTACTATTAAGATTTACAACACATACTACATGTTCCTGCCAGTAAAAAGTACTTTGCACATAGAAATCTATCACTGGATCACACTAAACAAACTACTAAGTGCACACACAGACGCACAAATATGCACTCACTCACACACACACACACACACACACACACACACAAACACACACACACACGTAAAGTCTTCCTCGGCCTTCTGGGACATTTTCTCTTGCTGCTAAACTGAACACCAACCACCTATCTCATGAGTCATAGCAATCCACTCAGTCATGGTGCTGGGAACACTGCCACAAAAAGAGAGAACAAGAGAGAAATGTAGAAGGAGAAAGAGCTGAGGGAGAAGGGAAAGAGACAAGGAGGAGGAGGGCGAGGACAACGAGGAGGAGGAGGAGGAAGAGGAACAAGATGAAGAGCAGAAGAAGTGCATTCCTACCCTGATCCCATGAAATCGAGGGTTGTTGTAGAAGAGTTTCATCTGTTCGGCGGGAAGGGGCCCCAGGACCTTTTGAATGGTGAAAAGCTGGTGATAGAAAAGAAACAATGTCACTGATCCTAGTTTTCCTTTAACCGGAGCACAATGTGTGAAATCCTCCCAGAACAGTTTACCAAAGATCTTACAATCATTTAAAAGGTAAGGTTTGTAATATTTACATGGGCTTTAAGCTCTGAAGTCGATTCATGACTGTGCAATTATCTGTTGACATATCAAACACCTTAAAGTCTATTTGCGGACAAAAAAAACCTTTAAATGGTATGAAAAAATAAATGTAGCGCATTTGCAGTATATTTCCATGACAACTTGACTCAATGATGAAGCAAAGCAAAGCAAAGCGACGTCGTCAACCTTGAGTGTATTTTTGCCATGTAAAAATAAACCCCCGATTAAGACTGCAGTACCTCAAGACAATTCCATTTTATTGCAACTTAAGGGCAAATGGGTCCGTCACTTACATATATATTAATTGTGCACCTACATCAGGTGTGATTTTGGGTGACTGTATGAACACAGGTGTAAATGTAGACGTTTTCCTCTCCACTGACTTTTTGAAGAAATCCTTGGAAATCTTAATCTCTTTTGGTGCTGAATGCCTTTTTCTTCTCCTGCTTGTCTTTATCTCATTATTCTTCAGTCTAACCCGTCTACTTCTATTTCTTCACCTTCTATGTGGAGGCTGCATGTTTGCATGTTCTTCCAGGTACTCCCACAGTCTAAAAACATGCGAGTACACACTCGCATGATTTTAGACTGTGGGAGTACAGACTGTGTCTGTCCCTGAGTTGTACGGATCAGTGCAGAAGATCGATGGACAGTTTTTCATTTACTAATGTAAACATTACAACAAATCAGATTTTGGAATCTTAAATGATGATAATGGCTTTTGAAGGGCCTGGAGATTCTAAGGTGGATTAGTCTGAAGATACTGCTGCACGTTATTCCAGCTACAATCAAAACTGAGATATTATTTCAATAGTACTCTCGCTACATGTGAACACACCAAATTTGGATTCCTAATAAATTGAGAAATGTGAGTAAAAAAAAAATGTTGAATCAAACTGAAATAAAGATAAATAAAAAGAGCTAAAGAGTTCTGTAAACAAACAAACAAACAAAAAAACGCCAGGCTGTATCAGAAATGTATCACTATGGATGAATTCTTACCATATATATATATATATATATATATATATATACAAGTAACATCAGTATAGTCCTACAAGTTAGACCATAAAGCTTGATTGAACATTGGGATTGGAATTGCACAGAAAGTTGCATCAATATGCATCATTTTCACCATAAGTAGGACTTTTGGGGCTCTGACATTGTTGTGAATAATTATGTCCTCTTATCATGCAACAGGAAATGAGAATGCAAAAACAACAGGAAATAATAACAAGAGTAAGATTGGAGTTTTCTGGACTTGAGCCCTTTTAGCCTCGTTATTACCAAACCAATAGATTACCATCTTTTACATTATTTTCTCACAGAATTTCTTCATATGTCATAAAACTTTTTCACAATAGACCACAAAAAAAACCATTACTGTATCATCAACGTGACATGACATAATGTGATCAATTTACTGGTTGTATTCTGCTGAAGGCAACATTCTCACCTTTTTTAATAAAAAAAAAACCAAAACATAATATTTTGATAAGAATTTTTTTCATTGCTCTGACGGACAAGCGGAACATCAAAGACATCAGCTGGATCAAACGTTCCTGCTTGAGGTGTCTGCGTCACTGTGACGTTACTGAGCACTTTCGTATCAATGAAAGAGGGGATAATTACAGAAATCAGGACAGAACGTGTCCCAGTGCAATGACCTGAAAAGGATGCGCTTGTTTCCACAAATCTCCCGTTACAATGGTGAGGAAGCTAAAGTGGATGTCTGATCCATTAGGTCTTGCTGTGGCTGGATGCCGAGGTTAAAAGTGATTATTTGTCTGCATCAATTCATTAATTTGTGACGGGTTTTTTTTTTTTTTCTCCTTCTTCTTCGATTAACTAATGATTTGTCTGTGGGTCCTCAGACAGAAGCTTTCTTGTGTTTTACAAAGTGTCCGAAACCCTGTGGACAGACTTGTGATTATGTAATTTCATTGTGTATTTCAGAAGGAGAAAAAAACACAAACAGAAATGCTCATCACAATTTCTAGAAAATGATGAGAATAATCAAATAGAAATAATCAAAAGACAGATGTAAGTTACTTGTCCATGTGCTTAGTTCAGTAAATAGCCTTTGTGAGAACCCCCAGCTTATATAACTACTTCAATTACATTCAAATAACAACGTAGACTCTGTTAAAGCCGTTTCTGAGGTTCATGTATCAAAGAGATGCTTCTTTGAGATAAAATTTCTAATTCCCAGACAGACTGTCACAAAGAGAAGAAAGAAAGAAAGAAAGCTTTTTAATTAACTGCCTCTTTACCTTTACTTGGGCTCACTAACCTGATCGATCTCACTTTCCCCTGGAAACAGCGGCTGCCCGTCACTCAGCTCCCCCAGGATGCATCCCACAGACCACATGTCCACGGCTTTCCCATAGGGAGCCCTGCCATTTAGAAACACAGGCAAAGTATCGTTCATGTGAGAAACGCCGACGAGGCCCTTGTTAATTGGACGATACGGTTATAATGACGATGGCGAAAAAGAGACTGAGGAGGATCGGGAGGGAAAACAAAGTCACCAAATGAAACGAAGACGGTTCGAGGAATGAGGCTGGGATGTGAGGTAACGGTGGATATTTCTGATGGAGAGATGGTCATCTCTGAAGGGAGCAGAGCTGAGGAGTCTGGTGAGAAATGGTGAGAGATCTGGCAGCACAGGAGCGGTGGCGTTGGTGGGAGAGAGTATTTGAGTGGGCGGTATTCAAACGCTGTCTCAACAAATGTTCCAGGGAATTTACTAAATCAGGCTACAGCGGAGAGGCTAGATGGCGTTCAGCTGTCTCCAAGCTCGAATGGACATTCAGTGCAGCAAACGCACCAAAACAACATAAGCACATGAACTCAACAGTCTAATCTTAAGGACGGGGTATGTTTGTGACTGTTTAAGTCATAATAAAGCCGGCGAATCATCTGTTTTTTTCAAAGGGATCCGAGTGGAGACGTGACACAAAACATTTTAAAAGATGCTGCAACAAATTATTTGTCAAGTCATATTTGTTCATTTAAAGACACAGGGCCATTATGGGCCGTGGGAAATATGCTGATTCATGTTTGGCCCAGTGTATGAATTGATTGAAAAAAAAAATAGCACGAACTGTGCCATATAGCTCATGTAATCCCTTAATTCTTATCATTGAAACAGTTGTCGTCATGGAAACCTTTGTTAGTTGTAAATAGAGGGACTTGTAATTGAAGTAGTTTAGCTTAGATGAACCGAAGAGTAGCCCTTTTATTTGTCACCTCCAGGAGTTTCAGACTGTCTATCTTCAATTTTCTTTGGCAGGCCAATTGGGATATTATTAGAATTGTAGGTAAATTAGAACAAGGAATGCAACATCAGCTGAGAAAGAGAGAAAAAATATGCTTAACAAATTCCCACTATAGGCAGAGTTTAGCAGTTTAATGATTTTGTGTATTATTTTGAACTATTTCAATACCATGGAGTAGAGTATGATTTAGAAAGCAAAACAATGTGACACCTTTTAAATTTCTTTTTTTTCTTTTGCATTCATTTGTTAATACAATAAGATATATACAGTATAAACACAAGGTACATACTGTGAATTCTATAATAATGACAATCACAATAACATTACTTTTTTCACAATTACTCAAGCGTCCAATTAAAAAAAAGAGTATGCAGAAATGATCATTTAATTCACTTTTTTTGCAATATGGCACATTATTAGCAATATATGTACACACATTCACTCAGGTTACTTCATTATTCTTATACTGTTGATATAGTGATATATTAAAGGATTATATTATTGTTTCCTCGCAGCTTTTTGAGATGAGTTATTACTTTCAGTTAATTTGTGGAAAACATATTGTGTTCTTATGCATTTTGAATGGTGTGGCTTTAATTGTCTTGATTTCAAATGTAATTTTGCAATTTTTTTTATGTCAGTTTCTTGAACAAACCTGATTAGAGTGAGGCGTGAGTCTCGTGGATTTTGACCAATAAAATGATCCAAACCTTTTCAGACACATGGGATTAATGATTTAACAGGTTTTCTTATTTTATCTCATACATCGCATTGACCATGATTCACAAATGATTGAATAATTGATGTTATGAACAGCAACATGAAACCTCATCATAGAGAGTTTTGACAGACACAGTTTAATTTGAAAAAAATGAGTGTTGGATCAGGACTCTGGTATTTGTAGGCGATATCATGAGGAAGGAGAAAAAAACAACAACTATGGATTTGTTGAGTCTGCTTCTGATACCATCTTTAGAAAAATCTGGGAAAAAAAAAAAAAAAAAACATATCCGCCTCTCTGAGAAAATGAACAAAAACTCCACAGGCGCCTAGATGACTGGTCTCCACCACGGTCTCCTGCAGACTCACCCCAGCAGCAGCTCGGGTGAGCGGTACCACCTCGTGGCCACGTACTCGGTGTAGTTGGCATCTGTTCCCTCAGACAGGTTACGGGCAAATCCTGGGACACAAAAATTTGAACGAATCACATCGATCAGACCGTTAATATGACGACATCCGGCTCTCTCGGTGTGATGACACTGAGGCAGTCGTTCGCGTGACGTTGTGGTAAAACCGAAAAAGGACGAGGACTTTTGCGGACAGTTCCAGTGACAACATGGTCGTCTGTCCATGTGAACAGAATTAGTTGTTCCACCGCAGGCAGTCCGAGGCTGTGCTTCTGAAAACTGGTGCAACAGAGAGTCCATTTTTAAGCGTGAGAAGTCACAATAAACACAGCGCCAGCTCCAACAGTGAATGACAAACAAATCTCACCTCAGCTGACTCAGTGGGACTGCATGAGCCAATTATGCAAAGCTAATTGACCGTGTGATTTTTTCAAATAATAATCAAAATGTGAAAAGACACACCTGGGAATGTCTAAGATAATAAAAGCAAAGATCAATATACTGTAAACTATTAGTTCGGGGTTTTTTTGAAAGCAGGTGTCAAACATTCCCCATGGTTGTTGAAGAAATATACCTTATGCAGATTATCAGTGATCGATATTATTTTCGTAGTTTACAATCATTTGAAGTGCTAAGGGAGAACTATATGAATACGAAACTCAGTTGAATCGAAGTATTTATTTTACAGAGCTCGGTTGTCGTTTCCCAGTTGGAAGAATTGATCTTACTGATACACAACTTACAAGGTGATAAATTATTGGTGGGATTTTTCACAGTAAACCGAGCCCGAGAAATCACAGATAGAACTGAAAATCTCACAATGACTCTGCACATGCAGAGGGATGTCTAATAAACCACCATCAAAAACTTATTCACTCTGTTATCGTGATTAATTTCATCGAGGATTGCGGTTCCTGATGAGGGCATTGTGTATAGATTGTTAAGACTTTACCACTTGTAAATATCAACAACGTAATATAAACATGAAGCAGCTGTTGTGAAGAATGCAATGGGACCGAAGAATTACCAAAGTCGCAG
Organism: Blennius ocellaris; assembly: GCF_963422515.1. Taxonomy (NCBI): domain Eukaryota; kingdom Metazoa; phylum Chordata; class Actinopteri; order Blenniiformes; family Blenniidae; genus Blennius; species Blennius ocellaris. Next base: position 29,914,178 of record NC_137650.1, on the reverse strand, counting down.
AGTTTGAGGACATCCTCCGAGCTGATGAGGAGGTTCTCTGGTTTGATATCTGCAAAAGAGAAATAGACATGTTCGAATCACGATTCGACCATTTTACACTTCCCTTAAATGAGCAATTTCATAAAAGCCTCTACAGATTTTAATTGTTTTTCCTCTCGTCAATTTGAACGACAGCAAGCATCGGATATTCTCGCCATGAGGTAAAAGTGCTCATCAGCACGACTACGATGTTAACCCGCTATTAAAACGTGCCTTTGAAAATTCAACATATTGAAATATACAACATTTCAGAGTTGTTGTTTGTTTTAATTTATTGTTCCTTTGTTTAGGAGAATAATAAAACCACTTTCTCCCCCAGTAGGATGAGAGGAGCTGCAGTCCACTGGGGAAAAAAAGCAGAGTACAACTCGAATCACGGGACAGTGAAAAGGTGAAACAGAAAATCAAAAAATCCTAAATGAACTTATGATGGACGGCTTTTTTTTTTTTTTTTAGAAGGAAGACAGAAATACTGAGAGGAAACTCACAGAGGAAAGTTCAAACTCAGATTCTAAACGGGATTTTGTTGCTCTGAAAGAGTGACCCTTTGTTTGTTAAAGTGGCACGAATGTAACTCTACATATTTGTCTGTTTTGTGTCTAGAGCAATCCAATCATGATTCATTCCTCACCTCTGTCTTCACCCACCCATACATTCCTCGGCTGTGGTTTGATGTTTCCCGAGAGGAACTTACGATAATGTAATGTATTGCCCTTTCTAACATTTAACAGTCTTTCCTACATACATTGCATGACTCTGGGCAGAGTATAATGTCAACTGTAACTTTGGTGGCGATGGCACATGAGCACTTTGCCATTTAAGTGCATTTTTGAGTCTCTGTTTCTGCTTTTATAACGTATTGTCTGAATACAAATGCACCTGTCCCCTGTCTGCTGTTAACCGCACCTAGTCTGATTAAAATATTCAAATAGGTGAAAAACCAATGCAAAGACATGCAAAGTGGACCTCAGTCTTAACTCTAATTCTCTATTATCTCACAAACATGGCATGCATCTGTGATTCACAAAGTTCACACTGATCTCTTCCTGCATGATTGATAAGTATAGAATTTTATTTTGAATGTAATGCTTTGTTTAAAAAAAAGGCAATTTTTTTAGTATGGCAGTATTTAGGATATGGTTACTTATAATGTATTCATGGATTATAATCATGAGTACATGTAACGCTGAGCGATTGTTTTGTTTTTTCACATTTTCAGTCTCAGTTCAAAAAAGACAAATCTGCTGATCTATGACTTGGATGACTTTCTATGTGGTTTCTGTGCCTTTCACGGATAAAAATAAAAGTGTAAAGAAAGGTAATGGTAATAAATCATGTGAGCTTTTGGTTTGGCTACGTCCCGCCCAGCAGGTTGACAGGACTGGTTCATTATGCCCGGACCACACCGGGTGCTGCTGCTGCCAGCCCCATCTGTTTACACTGAGCTTTTCCTCTGACAGTAGCCATCAATAAAAGCATGTTTATTTCCTTCCACTTAGATGAGAGAACACAGCGGTCAGCTGGACCTGAGACACTGACAAAAAGTTACTTTATTCCTTTTTGGAAGATAAAAATGGGATTTTTGAGATTTAAAAAGGAAAAAAAAAAAAAAAGATCCTCACCTCTGTGTACGATCTCGTTCTTGTGACACCAATTGATGGCTTTGATGAGTTGGTAGATGTAACTGCGCACTTTATCCGGTGGTGCACCGTTGGGCAGTTCCTCCAGGAGCTCCAGCATATTCTGCAAAGTACAGTTAACATTTAGCTGTCGCAGCTGCTCGGCAGTGCGGCTGAGGTTAAACGCTTTGACCTGGTGAAAGTGTGCACTGCGATGTGATTGTTGCTTCCCCTTAATTTCTCTGCCTGGCCTGGTCTTGTTTTTTTTGTTTTGTTTTAAAGAAATTTAACCTCGACATGAGGGGACAGCATAGGACACTGTGCTAAATGACTACAGTACAAAAATAAAACCTCTCATAAAATAAACACTTGGCTGCATACCCTGGCATCACAGTGGGGAATACCATTACTCACCAACAGCATAGTTCATATGTTGCCATGGCAACATTTTTTTTTTTTTTAACACTTAACTGAGCAGTCTGAACATGCTGAAACTTAAAAGTAAACTAGAGTCCAGATACAGTAGAGAAAAAAAAAAGAAAGTATGTGCAGCCCAAATATCCACGACTCAAAATCTGGAACCTGCTGCCTCCGTCGCAAAAATAAATAAATAAATAAAACAAAACTTTCTTCTATTATGAATAAGACCGAGAGGCTTATGTATACGCTGTAGACCAAGCATCCATAACTTCATAAATCCATCCATCTTTTTTACAGCTGTATCCAACGAAGGGTCACAGGGTGACGGAACCAATCACCGCCGCCTGAGGCTGAAGGCCACGTCCACCCCGTGCAGGCTGCCAGGACATCACAGTGCAAACACACTCACAAATCACAGGCAGCAATTAACCTAAAGCAAATGTTTGTAGACTGTGGGAGGAATCCAGAGCAGCCATACTCAAACCAGGGCCAGAGTGTTAACCGCCACACTATACAACAGCCATGACCAGAGGCATTGCAATGAGAGAGGGCTGACATTATCCATATTAATGACAATAAGATGGAACACCTTATATTGGACGCTGTCTATTAGAACGATGTAAAAATGCCGGGATTCCCTCCAATGGGTCCCTCTGCTTATTGTCACTGTGTATTTGCTAGAAGCCCCCCCCCCCCCCCCCCCCCCCCCCCCCCAGCTACTACTCACAGAGATCACTAGTTAGTGGAGTATTCCAGATTTAAAGCACATTAAAGACATATTTAAGGTCACCCATGAGCCAGGAGATGCTCAAAGGACCATATCTTTAGACATGGAAGCTATAAAAGTGGCCCTTGCAACAGCAAAGCAGTTTTAATATTTAAATGTACTCGAACTGAATACAAAGTTTTAACATTGGGAGGGCCTCCAAAGAGCCTCCTGCGCCCACAACATTCAGACACCCCTCCCCTTCCATAATATCATGACCGCCTGCACAATATTTTGCAGGTTAACCATTTGCTGCCAAAGCAGCTGTTGAGCTGTTCTGCAGATCTAAACGCCACACGGCTGCGATGCTCCTTGTATTGTGATACTTTTCTATCAGAAGCATTAACAACCCTTTGAACTACATGAGCTCATCTGTTGGATTGGACCACATTCTGTAAGCCAGCCTTGCTCCGCATATGCATCAGTGAGCCTTGGCCACCCACGGCCCAGGCCATTTTTCCTTCTTTGAACCATTTTTGACAGATATTGACGATTGCAGACAGGAAACACCCCGTAACAGCTGTGGCTTTGAAGATAACATATTGGCCCTTGTCAAAATCTCTAAAACATTATTCCTGCTTGTAACACATCAGGTTTGGGGACAAAATGTTCACTTGCTGCTTGATATACTGTAAATCTTCCACTATCAGGTGCTGTGATAAAGAAACATTCATTATTACTCACTTCATAACATCAGGACTGAACAGTGTTTATCTGTTATTGTTACCTTGTAAATGTTTCACGATGTTTTGTGTAGATACTTCTGTTTGTACATATGTAGAAAGGGGTTGTATATATAATATTCGAAGTAAGTTAGATTGTGTAACACTGCTGTTTATGATTATCTAATAATTTAGTCGTGTGGTGACGTGAAGTGACAAGCAATGTGATTCAAATGATAGTAGCAGCGTGATTGGACTGACCCTCTCAACATATTCAAAGACCAGATAGAGTTTGCCCCGTCTGCGAAACGCCTCCTTCAGCTCCACAATGTTGTCCTGCTTCAATGTCCGAAGCATCTTCAGCTCCCGAAGCGTCGTCTCTTTGACCTCCTCATTTTCTGTGTGAAAAAAAATGAAGACAGAAACGATAAAAAAACAGTCCTGTGTTCCTCTTTTCTCCACGCCGCCGTCCTTCAACTCACCTTCACTGTCTTTGAACTTCTTAATGGCCACCAGCTCATTGGTTTCCTGTGACAATAAAAGACAGTTATGTTAAATGGTAAATAATTGCATTTTGACAAAGATTTCAGGAGGTTAATTTCGACAGACACATAGAAAAAAAAATGCACAAAAAGAAAGTCTGTGGAGAACAAATTTGTAAGACATTTAAATACACTTCCTGCCCACTCAAGAAATAAAAGTGTGCCCAGCTTGTTGTTCCAGTATCAATGCAAGTGCCGCTGCTCTCATTTAATTTATTTACTTAACTCAGGATGCTTACACATACACACGACAATAATATAAAACACACTTTGTCTTTCATATGCATATTAGCCCTCCTTCAAATGTATACCTTGCTGGCTTTGTTGGAGATTCAGGTATTCACTCTCGCTTTCTTTGAAATGCTTTTAAACTACCCATATTGAACCAGGCTGAGTGTTTGCTTCAGTAGAAACCCCATACCACAAGCACACAACATGACTTATTTCAGCGCTTTAACAATATCTTTCATTTTTTTTTTTTTTTTTTTTATCTATCTGGGAAAGAAAATAGAAGAAATAAATTTGCAAACTGGACAGTCACAGGGTAATCACACATTTCAGCGGGTTGATCTCTTCTGGCTTCGTTCACGGGAGAGTCAGGAAATTGTGAAAAACACAAAGGACAAAACCGAATAGAAATCATTCTCTCAGCAGCATTTTTAAATAGACTACACATAGAAAACTCCTGCTACGCTGTGATCTTCCCCCTGCTGAAAATGAGATTTATGATGAGTTGCAAAGGCTGAAATGATTTTCCTGCTGAACTGTGCTTAAGCTGAGTAAGAAGCTGCGGCGGAAGGGATGACAATCTCAAAGCTAACACAACAAAAGTGCCTGAGCCGCGACTTTCATAAATACCTGGAAAAAGCATATCGATGCCTCGTTCCAGAAAACGTGCTTGAACTTGTTTACAACCAGTATTCATATCAGAGCTATCTTAAAACCGAAAAATGAAACATGGGCTTGTCATTCAGGGACATTATCACTACTTTCAGAGATTATGTGATTTTTTTTTTTTTTTCATTAGCTATTTGCTCATTTATAAATCTAAGTCGTCACAAACCAATGTATTTACTTTTTTGGAGCTATGTCACAATTTATGGACAAGTTACCAGAATTCCCACAATCAAAGAATTCCATATATTGTTTACTTTGAGGAGCAACTTTAAGTAGCGACTATGAGAAGTGCTTCGGTAATGCTTTGAGCACTTGTTTCGGATTTGGTTTCTAAAACTAAAATCCATGTAAAGCAGCAGTATGACAACAAACTTAATTCTCTTCAGCCAAATAAACAGAGATAGTTGCAATACCACATTATTATTATTATTATTATTGTTGTTGTTGTTGTTGTTATTGTTATTATTAATTAGCTTTTTTGATCACCACAGCGTGTCATGTGATCTACAGGTCGGACATGGTTTTACACCGTATTTTCAGGAACCCATAACGATAACCTGTCGTCACAGGAATTCAAACCACAAGCATCCGTCCACAAGCTTACTCCCCCAAACTCAAGGCCACTACTTTCTTTATTTGAATTCATAATAAGCTATTCAGTTGGAGATCCAAAATGGGGGGGGGAGAAATAAAAAAGGGGTTTACTTTTAAAAAGCATAATAGGCCCTCTTCAAAAACATATCTGTCTCTTTAGCTGATCAATGGTCTCCTGCGTTACCAGTTTAATACTCGGTCTTGCTGAGCAGGTAGTGCACAGCAGGCTTTGAAAGCTTTTACGCTCATAACAGCTGCCTGTGTCGGCCAAAAGCAACACTATGGGAGGAGTGTGAACAAAAACAGTGAAGTTGAGGTAAGGCAGCATGAAGCAGTAAAGCTGAGCGGGAGCTGCAAATTCCACTGATATTACTCTGCAGGGTCACGCCGCGCCACCCGTTCACTTTTAATGTTGAACCCTGACGTTGAAGTGGCTGAGGACAGACGTCCAGAGAAAATTATAGCATAGATGCCAGTGTCATCAGCGAGTCGTGTGCTCCTCTATTGCCCTTTTGTCTGTGAAAGTTAGACAACAGCCAGCCTTCGGTGATGGGAAGAAGCGATGCTGCATGTCACTCGCCGCGCCGCTGCTCACACAAGCCTGTTGTTTGACTGAATGTGCTTTTCAAACACAAACGTGTCTATTCGGAGATTTTCACTTGAGAGACACATGCAACGAAAACCAGTGGATTTACAGCTCTGAAGGCACTTAATCTTGAGTTACTTTTTTTTTAATTGAAAGAAATATCGCAGATGAGCAAAGCTTGAGGTTTACAGTGTTTTTCAGGCAGATTTTTAAAAAATCTAAATAAACAGGCACATTAACAGCTGAACATCACATGAGACATTTCAGGCTTTGTGGAAGCACCTTGTAATCTGCTGATGATGCTCACGCTGGTGTGTGGCTTCTTTGACCTCCATCTGATTTACCTTTTCCACCTCTGTTTAGTCAGCACACCTAGAGACAGCCTCGGGGTTGCTAATTTTCTGCTGATGATATAAACCACTTTCTGTAAACCACTTTTCTGTCAACGCTTGACTGTTTCACTTTGTACCCCTCCAGTAATACTGAACAGGGCAGTGGATGCTTCACCATTACGTGGTTTTACAAAGGCCAAAACAGGCATATGATGATATACAATACGCAAATTAACATTATTGATTTGGCAGAATTGGAAACAAGTAGGATTGTTGTATTTCATCCGTCTTTTGGACTGCTGCTGGAGGTGATTGCAGTTGACTATGGATGAAGAAAGAATGTATCCTGGACAGTCACTAGTCCATCACAGGGAATTCACACAGAGACAGGCAATCACACACACTCACGCTTACCTTCACACCAGGCAAGTTATTATAGAGTTACGACTACGACTATGATTCAGACTGGTGGCAGAACCAGGAAACAGGAGGAGAATCCACAAAAACATGTAAAAACGTCCCTTTCAGCCCAAATCAGACTTGAACCGGTGACAAATTTGCTATTAGGGGAGAGTGCTGACCAATCCAACACTGTGCAAAACAACTGCTGCATAGTACATTTACACTTTCTTATTTTATCTGTTGACAGAACACTATCCATACTCTTTTTTTGTAAAATATCAAAAGTAAACTATGATATGAAACCATTAAAATAAGCTGATAACTATGTTTCTAGACAGATGTTTGTGCCTGAGTGATATTTTGATCTTCACTCAGTATGTAAGATAATGATTTAAAACCCTTGGTGATGGATTTCTGGATTTGGATTTTAGATTTTCATGTCTATTTCAAGCGCTTCCCTCCACCACATCCTGTGACCCGTCCAATTACCTGGCTGCCCCACTCAATGCCCTTGATCAGGTTCACCTGCGAAGCAGTTGCAGAGAAATGGGGTCTTTGACGTTCCTCTCTGCTGTGTGCCGCTGTTCAGCTTTTCTCACATGTTCTGCATCACACAACATGATCCACCACACACAGACAACGGATTTCTCTCACGTTTCACATATACACATACGTTGATTGCAAAACATTTCAATGTAAAGAAGGAGTGTTCTCTCTCTATGTATATATATGCTGCCAGCAACTAAAAATGTCAGCCTAATGCTGACATTTTTAGTGGCTAATTGCCCTGCATTGTTGTTACACACCCCTGCCAGCTCCAGCTCCAGCCGGTACCGGCCCTGCTGTTGGTGCAGAGCAGACACCCTCGAGGCTGCATTGGCTTCGCAAAAGCTAGTGGATGAGAATAATAATTTCACCAAATAGATCAACTGAATGCAGATAAATAAATGCCCTCAAGTGCAGCATGAGTCATCACGTTTGACATGATTTAAAAGACTTGATTTGAAAATATCTATATATTTTTTTTTTTTATTAATTTTGGGACAATCCCTTGACGTAGATAAAGAAATAAATGAGCCATGAGCCCTTAGGGACAAGGAACAATCTGGGGTGTTGTTCTTTTAATGCCGCCTTCAACCAAGATTACCACGTGGACCTACTTTTCTTGTTATGGAATTAAGATCTGGCAATAAAACTGGCTATGTTGTTAGAGTAGAAAGAGTAATTACATTATGCTTTTAAATACTTCGATAAATAGCATGTGAGAAGCTGTAACAAATTAGTTGCTAATAAAAAAATTATAAATAGAAAAACAATAACTCTGATCTCTCCAAGTATGGCCACCGGGAAACACTGGCTAACATGTAGGTTCTGCTGTTGTCACTCCTGAAGCACAAATATTCAAGATAACACATAAGCCTCCATACACACACCCACATACGCTAATACAACACTTGCATAAAGTGGCAGAACATTGCACAAACGCTGGCACCGAATCACACAGCTAATTAAATGTTCCATCAAACACGTAATGCACTGTAAAGTATACATAATTTATATGGAGGAGCGCACATTTAAAATGCAACCCATTCCTTTGTTGGAGTGTGTTCTGCATCACCTGCCTGACTATTAGCCCGATGCTACGTCTCCGTGCTCGGGGGCCTTGTGATTTGCCTCGACCACATGTGCAGATCTGCTGTAGACTCCTCACAGGATGACCCATTTACCATCGGCATAGTCTTCGTGTTCAATGCCTCCCTCTTCGCCTCCTCCTCTCCATCACAACCACACACACACACACACACACACACACACACACACACACACACACACACACACACACACACACACACACACACACACACACACACACACACACACACACACACACACACACACACACACACACACACACACACACACACACGCATGCACGCACACACGATGCTTCTCTCACTCGCCACCCTCGGCTCTTTTGCCCTGCTTCCAGCTGAGAAAAGTAAAAATAACTGCTCTCTTGCTGCAAAGCTAAAACACATTTATTGCCACGGTCTGGGTCTGTGAGTCTACATGTGGAAATGACCCCCCCCCCCACAAACACTGTCACATAAACAGGGATCATGTCACATGTCACACTTAAAGCCTGGTTGACGAGAGCACATACAAGTGTTTTATACAGAAAAATATTAAAATCAACTACCAATTAAGTCAAACAAAAAGCTGCTTTGAATAGATAAACATGTTATATTACTGGCTGGGGTTTATTTCGTCAATCATGAGGCGTGTTGTGGTTCTGCCAGTACATAATCCTCCTGTCATGATGTTTCACGCTCCTACAGACTGTGACGCTTTAGCTTTAGTAGCCGCTACACTGAGCCACTTCTAATTCTGAAAAGTGTTCAACGTTGTGTTTCGCCACACGATACCATCGTCCACTTTCAGGAGAGCGACAAAGCCAACCAAGACACAACCTGTTGTTCTCATAGCATTTATGTAGAAGTTGTGATTTTAGATATGGTCATTTGCCTGTAAAAATAAGACCATTGTTTTGTTTTTTTAAGCCACAAATGCAAAAGATGGCTAATTGTGACAAATGATTTACTAAGATTTCGCATAAAGTGCTAATTTGCAGGCTTATGCAAATAGATTGTGCTTTTAGTTTCCTGGCGTCTAACACCATGAGTGACATTACGTGCAGACAGGAGTATTTTTGTGCATGGGGAACTTTATGCACTAGAAGGATCTTCTATAAAGGGGCTTTTATTTCCCCATGTTTGTTTCCTTGAGTTCACGGTGGAGTGGTTGGAAGGAGCGGTGAGCCACGGCGAGCACAGGATGAAATGATGTTGTCTGCTTGTGGCTGAATGAGGAGGAATTATAGTGGAGAGAGTACAAGAAAAGCTCCGTGCAGCTCATCAAATATAAGTTGCAGGCTTACCAATATGAGTGTTTTCAAAATGTTTTTTGTTTTTAATTGTTTCAAATGAAGACAATGATTTTGAGATTCCTTCATCAGACAAGTACAATATCAGAAAACTATGGAAACTCATTTCTAGACTGTATCTTACGTATCAAACATCATTACACTTCGATTTCAACATATTAGCAGGAACTCTACTATTTAATGCTTTTTTTTTCAAATAACTTTTTTGTTTAATGTACTCAAAGTTTAGCTTTTTGTATATTTAAACAAGCAGGTGTGGATGATAATAATGAATCAGAACTTTCAGTGTTAATCAGGATTTATGCACATTGTGTTTGAATGTTTCTGTAATGTGCATTAACTAGTTAAAGTGCGATATTGATCGTGTCCAATGGTGATATAAAGTGAGCTGTTTCACTTTATATGCAAGGAAACCAACTTTAGTGTGAGTCAGATGTACAGAAATATAATGGACAGGCTCACCTTTGAAAAAAATGCTTGAGCCTCACTGCTCTAGACTTTATTCTCCACATCATATATAATTTGAATGGAAAAGTGGATTCAATAACTGTATTTTTTCCCCAATCTTGTCATTTTTCACCGAATCATTCAATTTCATGATATATCACCATGAAAGTTTCCACGATGTGTCTCTGCTGTTTTGTCTCTCGTCGTTCAGGGTTGCTCACTCTCTGTCTTGACAGGATAAGGAAGCTACAAGACAGTAAATCCATGGTTTATACTGTATCTTTGCCATATTTTGCATTTGGGTTTAAAATAATTTTCCATCTGTGCATGGAGCAGAATAAGGCAGCAAAGCTGAAGGGATCCTTGTCTCCGCTGTCCCGCTGTAATTCTGACAATCACACAGCAAATAAAATGTCCGTGTCACAAATTAGAAAACAATGCTCCAGTGTTTGTTTTCGTTCACGAGCTCCTGTTGAACGGGAAACATTTGTCTCACAAATGCAGCTCTTAACTTTAGCAAACAAAGAGCCTCATCAGAGCACAAACACTTAAGCCTTCGCCACACAACAGACTGACATCTTTGGAAAAACCAGACGAGGCAAATGTGAAAGCCAATTTCTTCACTCACATTCAGTCGCTTTCTGCATTTTAATACATCTGATATGTCCTTTACTAGAGCTTTTATCTGCCTCTGTTAGGCTGCAGCTTCCCTCTCTTGTCCTGCTTACCATGTCACTCTGCTCATGTCTCTAGTACGCACGCGTTTGCATATTTAGAACTTTATTCATTCTATATAATTCATGGCTCTTTGAAATTTTTATGAAACGCTGCACTGAAAGAAATTGGACAAATATAGGGCCCACGATGAATGAAACATGCACAAATGGCACGGCGAATGGAACATATAGAGTAGGCGACTACAGGAAAACTCCAAGCACTCAAGAGTACTCAATGTATAATATATCAACTTCTTCTTAAACCAGAAAAAAAACAAAAAAACCTGGTCCGGTTTGACAGCAGTTTAGTTTCAATTCCCGCTGTTGTAGGTGGAAACACCGCAGATTAAAGAGCTGCCAAGAACAGCAACGGTTGATTGTGGACATGCTTCATATTCACATAAATCAGTAAACTAATGGACTCAAACTGAATTACAATAAAGTCGGTTCTGTTGTCTCATTCCTCCTGCAACTGTCACTCCTCCTACAGGAGTCCTTTCTCACTCTGCGTGTGACGTTAGGTGTTTTTCACAAATAGATTATGTTCAAATGTGCAGACAGAAGGAGAGATATCAAATCGGACTAAAAAATGTAATTCTGTAACAGAACATGCCGCTTTGTCCCCACAGATGAATCACTTCGCTCCCCACGCTCAACTTTGAAAATTGTATAATTGTCCCCTTAACTCTCAGGTTATCAGGAAGTAGTAGTAGTGTGTGTGTGTGTGTGTGTGTGTGTGTGTGTGTGTGTGTGTGTGTGTGTGTGTGTGTGTGTGTGTGTGTGTGTGTGTGCACAAAAGTGACCATATTTTGATTTGCAAAGCAGAGGAGATTTGGCCTCTCTTGTTAAATATCTTATCTTATCTAACAATCGCTTTTCAAATATAAATGGTACAAAAATAACTTAAAATTCTTCCACTCACACGTACGCATATCTTAAGGGAACTTTGGACAAATGTACAGGGAAAGATGTGTGATCGAACCTGCAACCCTGCATTGTAATGTGACCCACCCTGCAAACAGGAGAAAACCAAACAATCTCCCTTTTCCCCAAGTTTCACTGGACAAATGAAATCATTTTACAACCATTTGCTGCTCTGATGTCTGCTCCTTTTGTTTGTGAGCAGAGTAGAGTTGCACAAAGTTGCCTCTTGCTGTTCTTTAAAGTACAATACCAAAGGAATGACTGTAGTTTGGTCACCTTTAATATACAGCGAGGTGGGTTTGTATGTAGTGTACTGGTGAAAATCTTTTGACACAATCCTTTTCCTTTCGCCTCAAGGGTCATCTTTTTAATTGATTGTTGGTGCTGTTTTGCAGTATCGATTAATGGCTTGTCAACAGGTATGGCTGAAAAATGCTTGTGCAAGTTCATTTATCCATTAAGATTTCAAGTTGTACACTGAAACTGAAATTCATACATCTATCAAATGTTGTTGATAAAGCACTTTTTAATTTAAAATGCTCCATGGGAAGTTAGAACAAGACAAAACAAGGACGGGCATAGAAATGGAAATTAGAAGACATTAATGGAGAAAAAGGTTTTTAAAGATAATCCGAGTTTATTCTGACTGAGAGAAAGAGCATTCAACTGGACAAGATAAAATATTAACATGATAAGAAAAAATACTTCAAATTGATTTTGAAATTGGATAAAACTGAAATCAAGATATAATTATGAAATAAAAATTGCAAATAAAAGTAGTTAAAATGGGAAAGAGTGATAATAATAAGCTAAACAGTGATGTAAGATTACAATAGAAAAGAAAATGGAGTAAAAATGAATATATGTTTGAAAAAGAAAGAAAAAGCGATTTAATTTTCTTGCAGGATCAGATCCTCAGGCAAACTGATTTACTTTCTTTACAAAATTGATTTTTCAACAGTTTTTCAATTTCTTTTACTGTGTTGTTTATTGGCTTTCTGCTCTAAGTTGCTATACATGAGAGAAGCGCATCACTTCCGGCTCCAGCAATACAATGTGGAGTATGACTCAAGTCAAGTTATTTATATCTATAGCACCCAATCTCACAACTCTTAATTTATCCTTAACACAGACTGGCGTTAAAACACATACAGCACGCAGGAACCTTTCATCAAGAAACATATTTAGTTAACTTTGAATCTGTTTAGATCTCAAAATTAAGATCCCAAAATTAAAATTAAGTCAAACAAAGATAATATGCAAAAAATGTCAACACATTTAACCTGACGTAGCACTTTTTTAAGTGCACCTGAGAAAATTCATAACCCACTGAATCGATAAAACTTCATTTTTATGGGGGTTTTTTTGTTTGCTTTTTTGACAAAAGGCCGTGAGGGCAAATCCCTGCCAAAAGCTGCGATCCACTGAGGTCCACGGACAAGTTGTACTCACAGATTTTTAGCTTGGTCTTTCCACAATGACGACCTATTTCAAACAATAAGCATACTAAGAGTGTGTCTAGCGTGGCACCTGGACCGGAGGTTGTAGACCCTTGGCTCAATCTATTAATCTTTTCCCTATATGATGAAAAAACACCTCACCTGTGCTTTCACTGCTTTTCTCACCGAGATTAAACTGCCCATTAACACCACTCTGTGAATGAAGATAATTGATGAAATCCGTCTTTAACCCCATTCTGGTGTTTGATTGATGTGGGACGCCAGTTTAGTATGGTACATCACAAAATCATTGAATTAAAACAGGTTTTTGGATGTAGGTTGCATTTATGTGTAACCATCCATCCACAGCACAGTCAGTCCAGTAGATGAATCCTGCAGACTGTGAGATTTTAAGACTCCTTTATGTTCATAACAGTGTGATGTAAATTACAAAAAAAAAACAACATTAATGCCAGAAGCTCATCATCAGCAGTTTCACACACTGAACTTTTGTCAAACAGTCCCAAAACACACACACACACACACACACACACACACACACACACACACACACACACACACACACACACACACACACACACACACACACACACACGCGCACAGTAAACAAGGTTTTGTGCAAAGTTAAGCTAAAAAGAATATCCCCCAAGCAACTTAATGATTTGTAACTCAGAGCACAGGAGTTTCAGCATATTGCCTCCGTTTGACAAACATGCCATAGAAACAGCATGTGGAGGACAATACAACAGTGGAACACGGGCCGGGAACCATGGATGAGTCACGCCAGCCTTGTGCTTCTTTCATGCATAACAAGTACGTTAATGGCATGAATTTAAATCGTTTGTGAAAAAGCCGCCACTGGGAACCCCATGATGGACCAGTGTTCCTCTTCTGAGAACATTCAGGTCATGCTGTGACTATGGGAGTCTCATCGTGGGTCTGTGCCATCATGCGACTGAACGAGCGCAAGTACCCACTGCTGGTGATATTAGAATCTGCCATTAAGTGTGACGTTGACAGTATTTATCACCCTGAAATGATTTACGACTCGTTGCAAAATTCATTTGGTTTTATGGCAATAGAATGAAGGTTAATAGCATCAGTTGACGACATCGACGATGGAATCAATTCATGAAGCCATGATATACTTAAAAACACAGAATCGAATTGGAATTATCAATTAAAAAAAATAAAAAATACGTGGGAAATTTTCACGATTTCCAGAATAGTTTCAAATACCCATCCAGCAGAAACTTTTTAACAGGTCAGACTTTACAATCACCAAATCTGGCTAAGTGAGTGCAAGCCTTGTTGCCTAGTAACCAAACCCCAAATCTTTACGTTGACTTGAGTCACATATATGACATATGTTCGAAAAATAAAGTCAAAACAGAAAACATAAGCTAACTGCGTCAAAAAACAACAACAACAACCCTTCAGACAGTGTGAATAAATTGTCTTAAGTAGAATTTTTTAATGTAAAAAAAAAAAAAACGAATTTGGAGAAAAATCAATATGAATTTGATGATAAATTAAACGAATTTCGTAGATTTCTGTATTCTGGTCAAAAGATGATTTTGATGGTGAACATTATGTTTGTTGTCACTGAGAGTATTGTAACATTCAGTCAGATTTCATATTTTGATTAAAACAAAGGAACAATGCATATTAATTAACATATATATATATATACATATGTAAATAGCCACGGCTAATTTACATCTTCAGTCCCTGTGCAACACAATAAGAGCAGCAGGAAGATATTAAAGTGCAATGTCACAAGAGGGGAATATCTATGATTATAAAGTGTAAAGTGGTTTGTGCTGCACATCATTCTTTTCCACAGTATTTTACTTTGTGACTATATATGTCTTTGCGTACAAATTGAATGAGGTCAACAATACTAGGACTGACCAATTTACATTGAAATGCAGATATATAAATTGTGTGCACAGTTCAGGTGAGGCCACAAATCCAATTGGTTTATGAAAAACACAAAACGGTACAGAGGGGAAACCGTGCAGAACAGCCAAAAGCATTTTTATGTCAATTCAAGAAAATGCTGCAGCGATGATGCATTTTTGTTGAAAATAGGACGTTTGTGTTTTTCATGACTTAAGACAAGACGAGAGACACTTGACTTCACAGTCACCGCTGCTATCCCTCTTATCGCAGCCACTAAAATAACTATGGTTTGATAGATGAGCAATTTTGAAAATATGGAGAACAGGTTGCATGGAGGTTTACAACAATCAACGGACAGAAGCTTAAAAAAAAACCACGAGACCAGTTGGTGCGTTTGATGTATAACACAATGTACGAATCTATGTTTGAAACTGTTATTTTTAGGAACGTAACAAAAAGACCCATTAAAAAAACCAAAAAAAACCAAAACCCTCACTTCACGATGAATGGCTGGAAATGAAAAGTGTAATTTTATACCCAGGGTTTAGGTGTCACTCTTACGGCGCTGTATTGCATGCAGCTTTTTGATCATATTTGCAACTCTCTGCAAAGTTTCATCATCTGCTCATGAGCCTCCAGCTGGCGAACCGGCCAACTCTCTGCAGCGCCGAGGTGATCGCATGTGCTCGAAAACAAACTACTAAACACTGCCTCATGATTCCTCACGCACAATCGTCCTCATGAGAAAACACATGGCTATCTTTTGTGCATCCATCATGTAGTAGTTGCTGGATTATAGGCAGAAAAAAATGTGCTGTTTCCTTTTTGCTGTCGAACAGCAAACATGTGACCCTGGAGCCGAAGCCTTTTGATTAATGTCACTGCTGCCATTCAATCAGGGTCACAGTTTGCCAAGACTAGTAGACACTACACAAGACCTGAGACCTGGAAATGAAGAGTGATAAGATGCTACCTTTCTCTTTGGTTGAGGTTGTGAAAACATGCACACTGAAGGCTGCAGGAATCATGCAGCTTAATAAGGTGTTGTAGTTGGGGTTGTTGTTGTTGTTGTTTTTTTTTTTGCCAACATTCGTCTGGAGGAAAACAGTGGAGCTGTGTGTGATTCAGATTGCATTCATTCTATTCTGCATTATACTGGAAAATCTGGTTGCCCATGGCAATTATTTTTTTAAATAAGGGCAAATAAATGATTTGCACTGAAGCTAAGAATTGATAAGATTTGAGTTAGGAATGATCACAGAGGCAGATGAGGGTTTGGTAACGTTCAGAAACAGAATTCCTCTCAAAATGAAGCAACAAAACAAATCAGAAAGGGACAAGCAAAAACCAGCAGGAAAAAAAAACAAAAAACAAAGCAAAATTAAACCAGATCAACAGACGTACCAACACTTTATCAGGCGGGGCCAGAGGACGACACAAGCATGAAACTAAATATGAGCTAGAAACTAAAACCAAAAGCATAACAGACACAGAACACAAGGATACCTGGAACTAAGAGGGACTATGGAGGAAACAAAACACCAGGGCTATCAATTCAATTTCTAGGTTATTATGTTATCATTATACTGGTACGATTTAAAACGGGGCAATATGAATCAATCTGACACCCCTGCAGCAAAAGGCTGATGAAACCATTTCAATCTGAATGTAACTTTAAGAACGGCCGCAGTTTAAACAACAAGCACATTTGTTTTGGTGTCTTTGCAATTTGGGGATGAGAAACTACAACAACAAGTTCACCACGACGAAAATATATATATATATATTTTTTTTTCAGCTTCTTCACAGGTACATTTCATTCCTCCATGTCATCCGATGGGCGACCCCAACCCTCGGTGAAAACACCCCTCAATACAAAGACCTCACATCATCACGACTGGAACCACGATTCATTTAACCCAAATGACAGCAGCAGCAATGAGAAATGCTTTCTTACCTTGTGTCTGCACTTGAGCACCACTCCATACGCTCCTGGATAGAGGAAAACAAGAGACGGAGGCACAGGATAAGGTGAGGCTGTGATGTGTTGGCGACTTGTAATGACATCTTAATTACGTTTCAGCTTCCAGTCGTCAGAAAAACAGGTTGAGGAAAAAAAAGAAAAAAAAACAAGAGCAAAAGGTGAGAAACACCAGAGAGATGACAGTTAATAGGTGAGGTGGAGGATTACATACCCTCCCACACACTTAACGTACATTTGTGCTTAAAGCTTTGACAAATAACAGACAAATACCGTGTGACTGTCGCTTGTCTTTATTTTTACGGAAATCAGTATCGAAGACTGATAATCAGCGACACTGCGGATAATACGCCTTAGTTTAAGTTTTCCAAGCTTGTTTTATGAATCAAATGAATCAAACTAATATTAAAGGTTTTTTGCTGCTTCTGTCTCTGCTATAAATGGCCCGTTTTTGTCACGATGCATTTGAGCGAGCGGCACCTCGCCAGAGTCGCACCCTCAGTCCCCGCTCTGTCTCTGTGGCATCATTCGCAAAATGACTTTTTATTTACTTTTATTTTTCTGTGTGAAAAGCTCCAATAAGATAAAGCGGCCATTTTTTTTTTCCTTAGCTCTATTCAGCACAAGCGTATAGTAGATGAATACTGACAAGGTAATTGTTTGATAAGTAGAAAAGATTATCTAGCCATTATGTAATTTTATGTATCGACATGGGAATTCAAGAATGAACAGAAAGCTGAATTTTCTTTTTCCTTTTTTTTTTTTTTAAAGGTTTCTCTCTGAAATTACAGAATCCTTTTTTGAGTCATACTGTACATATCTGTCACTTGCTTTCATGCAGGTGCAGGTATGTTTGTTTTAAATGAACCATGTCACACTTTGCATGTTGCAACAAGATGGAGACGTAAAAGATGTTTGTGCTATTTCCTCCATATTGAATGACAGGTAAGTGGTTGCAGTTAGAGCACTCAAAGTTCTGTGACAGGGAGCCTCTCTTTGAATTGTTGAATATTACAAAACACGAGCAAGTGGGTTAG
Organism: Blennius ocellaris; assembly: GCF_963422515.1. NCBI lineage: Eukaryota > Metazoa > Chordata > Actinopteri > Blenniiformes > Blenniidae > Blennius > Blennius ocellaris. Next base: position 29,895,905 of record NC_137650.1, on the reverse strand, counting down.
AAAACACTTCTTTAAATGATAAGTTAGACGGAAAAGAATCGGTATGTAACTAGTGAGGCGAGAACAGTCAGCCAAAGAGCTTTTTTTTTTTTAAAGACAAAACATCTCCCTCTGCCCAGCGGTCACCTGAACTTCAAGACCGCACAAAAAAAAAGTAAAATCCACTTAGCGATTCAGTCACAGACCGCTCGTTGTTTTCTGGATCGTGGTGTGGCAGTGGTCGGGACCCAACAAGGTACAAACTGGTTTCAACTATGTGTCATTCTGAATTATGACTGAGGCAAAAACAGGATTTCATAGTCTAACCAACCAAGAATCTATGATCACTTGACAAATTTTAGAAGTAGATGTAAAATATAATTTCTTGAGCGAAATGAGACTAAATGATTCAACTTTGTGGTGATAATATGTAAATGCATTTCCATTAGCAACCAAATCTACAATCACTGACCACTTAGGTGCAGGGACGGCTGCAGCTCAGTTGGAAAAGCGGATCGTCTCTTAATCCACAAGTTGTTCATTTGATACCTCATCTCGTCCCGTTTGTGCACAGAAGTATCCTCGACAAGAACCCCATGTGGCTCCCCATGGCAGCAGCTTGAGTGTGAGCGTGTGTGTGAATGGATGAACATGGCAAATCAAGTGAAGCGTGTTGAGACTGCTCAAGTGGTAAAATGTTCCGAATAAGTTAAGTTTTGTTATTTGTTTAAAGGTCCATTACACTTGTGGTGATAAAATTACAAGAGCGACAGCAAAATGTTTGATTTGGATGGATGGATGGATGGAGAGCTATTGATCAATGGTATGGTATGGTGGCTGGTGTTGTAATGTAATGTCCCACATTGGATGGTGTTCCTCTCCGCCCTTCACATGTATCAAAGTATAACATAAAATCTTCCCATTCACAACACTTTGTTGTTTTTTTCTGTAAAATCTCCCGTCGTTTGGCTGAAGCTGTTTGCACATCCAACTGTTTGATAAATGTTTGCTGACAAGCGAGGCTCTCGATTAGTTGGCGAGAATTATCAACAGTACAATAAACACTGTCATCTCACATTACAGTGAAGCATGATTGCATGTCCATCCAGCTCAGTCGAATCAGTTCTGCTGGCTGCGGCGAATAATGGCTGCAAGTGTGAAGGACTTGGAATACCTCAGGGCAACTTAAAGCTAAACTTCAGATTTTGTCATCATTTATTATTTTCACTGGCCAATCATCTGCATTATTGCTGATGTCATTAATTAGAAAACAAGCAGTCATTAATCTTATGCAAAACAAACAAATGCAGAAGCCTTCACACATGATGCATAAGATTTTAACACCAGAAATGTAAAAAAATTAAATTCTGCAGTGGTGAACGTTATGACAAATGTTAGATGACCTTCAGTCTAATCTTTTCTTCTGTTTTAAAAGTAGTTTAACTGTGAATAGAATCTACTAATCTAATAATGAATGAAAACACACATCATTGATATCCAGGGAAATCTATACCATGAATTATTTCAGTCATCAAAGCTACAAAGTGATATCCTACTGTGTCTTTTCTGATCTGACACTGCTTCCTGCAAGAGGACATGCATCTTCACCTTTCAAAGCATTACATATGACTGTTGATCCATATGCTATATAAACTTCTAAACTGGCCCTGTGAGTTATGGCTTGGGTAGAGTTAAGTGGGAATAGCTGATTTCTGGTTACTTATAGGTCCCACCTTGTGCAAACTGTGGACAACTGTTTGCAGATCTCGGTTGCGGATAGCTCCTGTGACTGTGTCGTTCCACAAAAAGATGCACAGAGCGACCTCAGCACTGCTCGATGTACACATTTCAATGTGGAAGAAAATTATAAAGCTAGTAAGCTACACAACTAAATTAAATTTGTGGTCAGCCCATTCACTTGTCACTCAATAAAGTGCCAAAAAGAGGAACATGGTCTTTGATCTCAATACAATTTGAAAAAATAATGACGGAAACCAGCTTGTTGCACCACATTTTGAGAACTAAAAAAAGTTCCTTTTATGTCTTATCAGCATAGTGTTGGCCTTTGGCAACAAACCACATTTCTGGCCATGACACTGCCCCGAGCCCTTACTTCTTTTAAAAACGTCACAGGATATGTTTCTGTCCAAGAACATTAGGGTTTGAAAGTTTCAAAGTTGCAGAAGACACGGTGACACCAAAAGCTAAGACTGAAACTAAATTTTTCTACTGTCTAATAGAAATGACTTGTTGGAATAACACGTGGAGATGCTCAAACATGTGATGGTCCAAATATGTTTTTTTATTTATTTGTATACTAAAATTGCAGATGGCACCTCAATGCAATTATACAAATGTCTGGAGACATGCTCAACTGGACAATGAGCAACATGCATAATGATTTTGATGTACCATCTACTATTAATTATAGGAAATGGATGCAAATACATGTACGGCCACAGAACACTAACTATGCAAATTTGGGTCATTGCATAGATAGTGAGAACAGTGAAGAGTTACAAGGTCAGGTGACAATTAGAGCCCAAAATAATATGTGAAAAATATGCATATGCTTCGATGTGCTCATGTATATTTGTGTATGAGAAAGTACTTCTGTGTATGATGAATGCATAAGGAGAAGCTATGATCCATTCAACTGTTTTGTGTCCTTATTTTCTTTTCTAAGCAGAAGGACCAGTGCATGCTAATGAGTCTGCTGAAGAGGATGAAGGGGAAAATGATGATAAAGAGTAAAATGAAGATGTGTCTTCCATACCAGAGTATGGTATTTCACATTGTCTCAGATGGAGAAGATCCACCAGTGCCAATTTCAATGAATATTCAGAACAGAAGGGACACATCGCAAGATCAAAACATATTCGATTCCCTCATCAATACTCCAAGCCGTTTTTTTTGTTTGTTTTGTTTTTCCAAACGATATCTTATTGAAATAATTTCAAAGCAGTCAAATTTGTATGCTATACAGTGTCACAACCTGCAAACCCCTAAACCGCACAACTCAGGAACTAGAATAATTCCTGTGTATTGTGGTCCACGTCACTATTGATTATCAGCCGCCTAAACACAAAGCCAGCCAAGTGTCCCAGGTAGCTGACACCATGAGTCTGAATCTGTGGCAAGCCGTCAAGAAAGCCCTGCAAGTCAATAAGAAAGAAACAGGAAAACCGGATCGTTCAGATCCACAGCGCCAGATCAACCACTGGGAGACCATCTCCTGTCAAAGTTTAAAACCAACTCAATGAGTGAAAAGCTGTAGATGAACATTGGGCAACTTTGAGGTTTATTGTTGATGATGGGTAGTTCCAATGCTTTTGTGTCACCAGAACGCCCCGTTAGAGCAAGTTGGCCTGTGATTGGCTGAGAGTGGAGAAGGGGGCGGGTCAGATGAGTTGCAGTGCCTGCATGCACGGAGCGGTCGGTTCTGTTCAATAATAAAGCGGCTTTGCAGACAAGAAACTCGTCTTGCGGGGCGCTATGAGAGTAACGCACAGTGACTTGGACAAGTAACTTTAATCTGATTACTGGTTTGGAAATAGTAACGCGTTACTCGTTACTGAAAAAAAGTGGTCATATGAGAGTAACGCGTTACCGGCATCACTGGGTATGAGGACACATAATACTGTTGGAAAACCATTTGAAAGTGAATGTTGTATAATATGACCCCTTTAAGACATTGGGTACACTTGGAGAATAATTTGAATTTATCAAAGGTGTAAAAATAAATCAGAGAGCAGAGAAACGTCTTACAACAATCTGATGATGCTTTCCAGAAACAATATAAGCACAAAAATAAATCTATAAACAAATTAAGGGTCAAACTTGCCTAAAGCGATGATCCACAAAGGTCCCTTTAAAAAAAAAAAAAAAATCTCTAAAAAGTAGTAAAGTTGTGATTTTCCTTATGAGGTTGGCCTTGAAGAATTACACTATACTCCATGATAAGCTTCCGAACCTCTCACGATGCACACAAATGCCTTTGAAATACAACTGTACTTCATCAAAAACACTAATCCCCTCAGAAGGGAAACACATATGATCTGACTACAGCTATGAATGCTTTTCAGCTCTGCGGTGGTAAACAAACCTAAAACATTAAACCGGATAAGACCTTTGAGTCTTGAAAGACCCAGATCATCAGTTTCAAAGTTGCAGGTTAACGGTACATACAGTCTTCAGGTTTAACAAACATGCTGTAAAATCTAGCGTGTGAAACAACCCACCTTCTCCCACAATGCCAAGGACTTCAAACTTATTCATCACATCACCGAGGGTGGGGGCTCCTCCAGCAGGTGAAATAGCTGAGCTTTAGCGAGGAGACTCCACCTTTGACCGACGGCTGAGGGAGTGAACTGCGGACTCCAGGACAAACGCAGCGAGCCGCTGGCCGAACCCCATCATTACTCCACCTCCTGTGTCCTCTTCAATCTCCGGCTCTCTCAGACTTCCTCTATTTTTGTAAAACGTCGGCTTCTTTTACTAGTGAGTTCGACTTCAAGCTGCTTCACACGTTTCTCTATTCCATGTCCCGATATCTGTCTCGTCCTTTCATCCCAAAAGTCCACACGGGCATGCCTGAAACACAAAACACAAGGGTGTTAAAATATATCACAAAGGGGTCACTCCAAGGTCCAACATCCCATGATTCCTTGCGTGGACTGTAGCATACTGGTGGGATTTCTGACGCAGATGGTGGCTAGAACTAGGACATGAAGACGCACAGAAATGCAGCATTTCCTTCAGGACACATTTTAATCATGGATGACTTAAGCATGACTTCCACACATTTTTCTTCATCCCGTCCCACACACACCGACCTGCAGTATGCTGCGAGAGCGACAGGCTGCAGTGGATGCATGATAACTATCACGGTTAAAGCCCAGCCTAATCTGGACAGGACTAACATTGTGGTTTGCTGTCGATCAGTTGCGCCACCGCTTTGATCCAGATTGAAATGTGTCAACAATAACTGCATATTGTCATGAAATTGAGCACGGACCAGGTTGATCCCCCTAACGTTTCCTCCAACAGCACCGGGAGAATGGCATTTTTGTTATTTATCAAATTGTCTTGACAGCCATTGGATGGATTGCCATATAATTTGGCACCGATATCCACGGTAAGAGGTGGAGAAAAGCTATTCCTCTCAACTTTCACTGCGGCACCATCAGGTCACAGTTTTGACTTTCCCAGTAAAGCATTGCACCATTTATTAAATGTACCATTACATTTATTAGTAGAAGCATTGATATGGGATTTATTTCGATTTTGGCTGCACCTTTTCAAATTTTGTCACCGGCTGAGTGGTTTTGGTGATGTATTTAGTACTCATGATGTTTCCTTGGCAATAAATTTCACTGACTTATAGAGACTCCCTGGGCAGCAAGATGATGAGCTGCTTAACATTGTTGCCTCAATAAAAAGATACAGGCTCAGAGTTGAATTACTTGTAGAGTTTCCATGTTCTCTCTGAGAAATGTTGGGTTTTTTGGATTTTTTCGGTATTTCAATTCCTTCCACATTCAAAAGCAAGACATGTTAAGTTTAATGGATGGCTCTAAATGTTTTATATGCGCGTGTCATCTGTCTACTGAGTAAAGACTGAGCTTCCTGTTCAAGATGTATGTACTCTTCCTCTCATCCACTGTCACATGAGATTGGCTCCAGACACTGTGAACACCCACTGCAGCGCGAAAATGATTTCACGTGGCATTCTCGCTCAAACTGTATTGACCTTGTGAATAAATACAGTTGTTGAATCTGAATTTCAATGTATGATTCAAAGTTGTTCTCTTCATATCTCATGTCACATCACTACAAATTGTGGACAATTAACATGCGTAATAGTTATGGCTGCCATTCAATTGTCTCCTGAATTTTCAATTTTAGCTCAAAACACTGCTTTCCCGGGGCACCGCTTTTCAGCACTTGTAGAAAACACAAATTATATCGTCTTCAAGACAAATTGGAATCTTTTTGAGTACCATCCATTCAGGGCCCTCGTTACCCATGTTAAATATGTAACTGTGTTTGCATATTTCCTGCTGTACTAAACAGTTTTGCATTGTGGGAGTCATGAATATAAGGATTTGTTTTGAATTAGCTCTGTCCTACTGTCTTTGAATGGACCATGCACCATTCCGATTAGTCACAGCAGAAGACAGATGTTAATCAAGGAGGGAAATATTGGGTGACTCAGGTGTAAGAACTAAACTATAAAATCCCAGGTATTTAAAAGAGGTATTTTCAATGGAAACTGTTCACAGTTCCAATATTTGGTTGTGCAGTTCATATAATAAATGAGTTATTGTGAATGTTAAACTGTGTCATTATATGTATGTTTTCCGATTTGCTTTGAATGAGGGGTTAAAGTGTATTTGAGTATATGATTGCTGGTTTTACTCACATTAACAGTTTAGCAAATAATCTTCTAACTGGGCCTCTGTGCATCTTAGGCAGAATATTATTGGTCAGTTAATGCACTTTAAAGAAATTAGTAGCTTGCTCAACAAATCAGTCCACCAGGCGAAGAGGAAAGATCCATCCAAGGTGCTGTATATTGGGATTTCACTGGGATTTGAGAAGGAGGGCTACATCCATTCTCTATACGGCTTCGCCTAATGCAGGGTGGCGGAGTGCTGGAGCCGATACCAAGAAAGGTGAGTGCATCTATCGTGGTAAACACAGAGAGAGACAAGACATCCACACACACTCACATTCAATTTAGGCCATCTAAAGTCACTAATCAGCCTCAAACACATGTTTTTTGGGACTGTGGGAGGAAACTGTAATACCTGGATAAAAAGCCCATGCACAGGGAGAGCATGCAAACTTCACACAAAATGCACTGGGCGCTCAAAACACATTTTCCCCAAGGCAAGATGCTAATCACTACACCACTGTCTAATATTTTTATTGACATTTGCTGAAAGACATTACAGCTGCTGTCTATATTATATTTGCAGCAGACATTTAAAAGAAATTCAGGAAATATGAGAAAACGTAATGTCGCCATAACCCAGATGTTACTTTATTTATGAGCTCCTATTTCCTCCTTTTCCCTGAATTTCCAGCAGGCCACTCTACCTTTATATGCACATTAATTGATGAGAATGAGAAAAGGATCTGAAGGCTCAGATATTCTGTCACACTTCCAAAAACTGACCACGATTATTGAATGCCTCTTTTGTAATGCGAAAGCTGCTGGACTGAAACCATCAGAGCTCCTCACACTATCAGTCCAACTTCTTTTCTGTAACAGCAGCGCAAAAGCACTTTAATGTTGATTTGGCTCATGTGCCTGTGTGGGCGTTTTCCTATGCAGTGTGCTCTCTACTGAGCCAAGTCTTTCCAAGGAAGAGATAAGGTGGACGTTAAGGCCATCCACAGCTAGTCATTTAATGGGTATATGGTGCTAAGACAAGGAGGCGAGATAAACTATATCGTTCCCCTGCTGTCTTGAATGTGCAATGAAGGCCTGCAACAAAAGATACACTATGTCCTGAAGTCAAGGGGAAAAAAATATTTTCCTAAAAATGGGCACAGCAGTCGGTTTATTGATAAGCTTGCTGCTTCTCCTCGCATCCAAACGGGAAATAAGGTTGAAGCATGCACTGCGTCCTGGATCTATTGCTCGAATGGACGGTATGCGTTAACCTCGCAATAAGCGCCTGTTGGTGTCTGCGCTGCAAAGGCAATCTTTGAAAGAAGTGACTTCGGGAGTGTGAATTTAACGGGCAGGCGCGTGCAACACCAAAAGTGCGCGGTGCGTGTGTGTGTGTGTGTGTGTGTGTGTGTGTGTGTGTGTGTGTGTGTGTGTGTGTGAGGCGAGAGAGCGAGAGAGAGAGAGAGAGAGAGAGGATAGTAATGCTGCTCTCTCTGCACCGAAACTGCGTCTCTGCCGTCGCTGCGTTGCGGAGCGCACAACCATTCCTCCGCTGTCCACGCGTTTCCCAGCCTACACAGTAACCAGTGCATACATTATAAGGTAGTCCACGGACCATGTTCACGACAGTGTTGCACAACAAGATCCACAAATAGCCTTTTTTTTTTTAAACCCACAACGAGGCATGATTTCACGTAGAGAGAGAGAGAGAGAGAGAGAGGGCGACAAAAAAAGGACCAAATACAAATTGAAACACCCCTCTATAATTTACGAATAGATGAGATCTATCGCTTGTGTGAGGTGAGAAAGATCAATGTAGCATCATGCCCATGAAAAATGATGATGTGGGAAAGACGGAGAAACATCATGTGGAGCGACAAGGGGGAGAAAAGCCCCCCGGGCCGCGTCCGTGCGTCGTGACACGATCAAATATCCTACTCACTCAGTCTCTGGACGGAGATTTGTCCGGATCCGCAGGCATAACGCCGCTGACGGGGTGTCAGTGGACCGTCAACAGTTCTTCAGAGGATCCGTGTTCATAGCCTCAGCATCAGCTGGTTATAGCAGCAAAATCGTCATTCCTGTGAGCGACGCAGCGGAGAGCCAATAGAAACGCGGAGGTCTGCGCGTTCCAGCAGTGTGTGTGTGCGCGCGCGCGCGTGTGTGTTTATTTATTTATTTATTTATTTATCTAACATCCACTGTCAGCTCGGATAAAATAAACTTTGGGATGTAAATAAAAATCGAGTTCATCATCTGTTTAATATCGCAACTGCGTGAAATAGTCACCCCATCCACTCGTAAGGTGCGTAGCTTTTTTTTTTTTTTTTTTTTACTCAAGTCAGCTCCCGAGGGTGCTGTTGTGTCCTCCCCTTTGGACAAGTCATGTTCAATGACTGATTAAAAATCTTCCTGCAGGTCCTCCACACTCACAACTCCCCTCCACCTCCCCTCCATGTCTGCACTAATTGGCCACGTGCATTGGATTCACAGTCACTGCGTCGACCTGTTTGACAAATAATACAGATTTTTGGATGTGGAATGTTGCCTTGCCGGGCCCCTTGTGCAAAAACGTCGGTGTCATCCAAACACCTTACATCATATTTGGCCCCTTAATATCATTAAGGCTCATTATGCAACAACTTCAGCACAAAGTCAAATGAATGGCATCCTTAAAACTGTCTGGAAAAATACAGAAATCACATTTTTGGGGGGGTTGGTTTGACAAAGAGCAGCAGCACTTTGCAGCTTGATGAAGAAATGTGTTAGGACGGGATGAAAATTGAGAAGAAAACGTACTTAATATTCTTATGACTTGGTTAAACTTACTGAAAGACAACAAGTCGTCATACAACCCCTGTCTTTTTTTTGTGTCAAACATAAGGCCCACGTACAAAATAATGACACACCAGAGGGTCCAGTCTGGTCCTGAAGGATCCTGAAAAATGCAAAACTTTGGGTTCAGAAATGGAAATGATGGTTTATTAACTGGAGGTGGCTATTTTAGTGTGAGTAGCAGTGTTGGAAAAAAAAAAAAACAGCTCTCATGTTGCTTGCAAAGTAGCAGTTGCACACTGTGATTGTGAATTTGTGAAAACAAGCAATGCTGCAGGCTGAAGAACTCGTGTCTTGATAAGATGCAGGCTTTTACCTCCATTAATCCAAAGAGAAATACTTTTGCAAGAGAGGATTTAGGATCTTTTCTTTTTGTCATTTAGATTTACAAAATAGTACAAATTTGAATCAATTGTTGATTTTTTAATTACAAAATCAAACTTGGAGGACATATTTTTGGGGAAATTTGTTGAAATTTTACCTCACGTCTCGTACAAAGACATTCAGCAAAATTTTCAGCAAAACAAAGAGGGGCAACATTAAAAGGATGAATGTTTTTATCTGGTTTATTTGGTTGTTTCGATGGACTCAAGATCCAATCCAGCTAGCCACTGTATGTGGCCACTGAACTGAAGACTGTTTAACGTCCTATGTCTAAACCCCATCTTTGGTCTTTGGATATAAATCTATTAGTGTCTTAATTGTTGGGATTTCTTTATTGTGCTTTAGTGAGTTATGTGATTTTCAAAAATATACTTATCATTGTAATTTTTGTGGTAAGGCTATATTGCTAATCTGGAAATAAGTCATGCAGCAAAGTAAACAAGTGTGGTATGAAAAGCAAATGTTGTGGGGAAATGCTAAAACATCTGACAACATTGAACTCCTCAAATTTGGTTATTTTATTCCATCACGTAAAAATAAATGTCAGCTAAATATACAAGTGTATTGTTAATTGCTTGAACCATAGAAGGACTATGAATATCAAATGTATTGAAGCTATAATCGCTATTATTCCATAATGTAAGCAATTGCAAAAAATTTTAATTTCCTATGATGAGACACTGAAGATTGATGAGACAGTGACGATTATTTGCATTTCTATAATGTGTAATATCAACAGGATGTACGATTAATGACAAACACAATTCAGTTTATATCCACAAATTGTGGGTGACTTGGTTAAATATTCTCTTTACTTAATTTTCATTTCTCCCACATTCTTGTTATCTGATTGAAAACTTGCTTATAGAACATATTCAATTTAAGGAAAACATTATTTTCATTTTAGGTTTATACTGACTTTTTCAGTGTGAATGAAGATTCCAGTCACACTATTTTTTAAAGTGCAATTTTTATATATTTTACAAAAGACAGTTATGAGTATTGATCTTCAACTGCGGAAATACTGATACAAAAGACAAATAACAGGAGGGTATATTCAAAGTAATTTGATCTTTCAGGCGTCTGGTTGATATATCTAAGATATAAGTGCATTGTGTTACACATCATGTCTGGGGGTGGATATCAAGCACTGGATAGATAGATAGATAGATAGATAGATAGATAGATAGATAGATAGATAGATAGATAAACTTTCAAAATCCCAAATAAAAAGGCATGCATATTCATAAATAAATAATAATAAATAGCTGCTAATGTGAAATACTCAAGGAAATTAAAACCGAGAGGTACATATACACCACAGAGACAAATCCTGAAGAAAAGGTAGAAACAATAAACATGCTAGTGTATTAATCAATAAAGTGTACATTTCTTTAAATTGAATTATGCTAAAGTACAATTCAATTCTGTTTTGGTACTTTTAAAACCACAAATTACTCCTGATTACACCAACCATTTTGAACATTGTTACAGTATTTGCTCTGCATTTTTAGTTTACTCCTTTCGTAGAGACGATCCCTGCTTGATATGTGCATTTGTTTACAAATAGACAGTTAATTTCGATACATTGTGTCTTGGAAATCCGTGATATATTCCACATACATGCAGGGCAATTGATTCGAAGTAGTTTTGTTGAAGTACATTCTAACCAGCGCAATCAGAAATGATCCACGTAACGTGGCTGTGTCGGTACACGTTTCCACGGATGTCACTCAGCTGCGCTAAAAACCCAGGAAGCGGCCATAAGTCACAATTGCATTACGTTTTCGTTTCCGCGTCACCTCTAATATATTACTAAATCTCGACATGAAAGAAAATCGTCCTCATTAGAGCGACTAATTAATAACCCCCCCCCCCACCCCCCCTCCTCCTCCTCCTCCTCCCACCCTCCCCGTCCGTTCCCTTGTGTTATTTAGCTCAGCCTCCAGTGGAAAAATATGAATTACAGCACTGCGCGGTGGACATGCGCGGAGCTGCAGCGAATATGGCGGCGTGCATCCGATAGAAAGTAGAGGGATCTCTCGTCCAAAAAATACCCTGTTCCAAACGGTTGGTACGGCTCATGTCTCATTGTTACGCTCGCGTGCTGCAGACGACGGCTTTTTCCTCTGTCGCGTGTGTTTGCGTGCCGCGGTGAGAACGCGGTGCCGCTCGCCGCCAATGTGCCCACGCAGCGACCCGATAGCAGAGCGTGTTTATACTGTATCCTGTGCGGACGGAGGGCAGGCAGGCAGGCAGGCAGGCTCACAGATCTGCCCCGTCTTTCTGTTTACCGGAGGATCCTGCAGAGGTTTGTGTACAGCTGCTTTGTGGGGCGTTTTTTTTGTTTTGTTTTGTTTTTTTTTATTCCGATCCCGCAGCCTTTGGACGATCCGCTCCGTCGGCGGAGCGTTAGCAGCGTTTCTTGTTTAGCCCGTGTAAAAAAAAAAAAAAAAAAAAAAACGAGCACCCGTCCCGCCCACAAAATGTGACCATAACCCAAAATGAAAATGCGTCACACACACACACTTTATTTTTTCCCCCCCTATCTCCTTCCCTTGCACGTTTTTTTTTTTAATTCAACCCCCTGCCTGTAATCTCGTCTCACCCGGACGTTCACGTTTTAATAACACTCATTTGTTATTCACGCTGCTTTCGGACGCACGGCGCGCGTTTGGCGTCTTCGGAGAGACTGACATCACGAAAACAGATTCGATTTGAGAAAAGAAAAGAAAAATAGTTGGTGGTAAAAGTTGAGGCGATAGCCAGAACTTCCCCTCCTGGTGGAGGAGACGCCCTGCGCAGCGGCTCACGGTGCTCATCCTCCGGGCAGCAGTAACGTGATCTGTGCGCTCTGTGCCTCCAAAGTGTGCCAGAGGAAGCAGCAGGGCCAGGCCCACAGGATGATGCTCCACACACACTCACCTCAACACACACCTCAACACACACATACGTCACTTCTTGGGCACGCTGATGGACGAACTCACTGTTCAAGTTCATATTTTCCCATCTTTATGCCTGATTTGTTTGTATTTGGAGCAGAAGTGATCACTCTTCTGAGTTTTCATCTTCTGCTTTCTTGCTATTTATTAGCAAAAATCGTCGCTTCATTCCAGTTTATTGACGTGGGATCATTTGCTGCGTTGTGACATTTAAAGCTTACGGAACATGTATTGTTTTGGTCATTTTTTTTTCCAAGCAAGAATGTTTCCTAGTATCATGCATTTGAGCACAACTTCTGCATTTCTTCTATTTCCTTACAATGAATAATTGTTTAATGCATGGTTAAACATTGAGGAAGGTGCAGCAGTTTTTCAGACAATAGTTGGGTTTTGCTGTGGGTAAATTATGATTATATAGTTTTAGGACTGGTACTATAGTGTGTCATCCTTTTATTAAAATAAATTGAATTGCCATGCACAAGATAGATGATGCAGGGTTCCATTTTACTTAAATTGATTTATTACTGCAGGGTTGGATAACGGATTATAATGAGGGGCAGCATCAATTTCATATTATTTATCAGATATCCCAATTTTAACAATGAATGACAACTAGAGCTATATTTTAGATAAAGAACTAAGTGAATAGAATTAAAGTGTGTGTGTTTTATGATTTCTGCATTAAAAACATTTAGTTCAACAAAATTTGAAGAATCAGGTCCAAAAACATTTGTTTTTTTTGTAACTATCTCTCAAGCCACAAAGCAGTGCAGTATAATATTACTATTACTTACTTACTATTACTCCAGTACATTCCGCATAGTAATACTTTGTGTAGCTTTACATTTTATTATGCATTTGCTACAGCTTTGGTTACACGGATTTTACAAAAAAAAGTACATCTTAATGATTAATCCATTTGGCTTTTAAATATTTAAATGTCATTGTCAAACTACCAAGATATGGATGCAGTTTAGAGGACTCTTTTTGTTTTTTTGAGCATTTTGGTCAGTTTAATACTTTTCAACAAAGTTAATCCACTTGAATGTTTTTTTTTTTATCTACAGTTTAACGACTTAAAGACTTTAAACATCAGACTCTATGATTGAGATACATATATCCATATAAAATGTTGAAGCTGTAAGTATTTTAAAACTTTAGAAATCTCCCTGATATTTCTTTGACTTTTTTCTTTCTTTGATTCTTTGATTTATTTCTTTGAAAAGTAGTTATATCGTATAGAGCTTCCTCAGCTAGGTGACATTTTGAGTAAAACAGCTTTTTAATGAATTAATGGCGACTCCTTGATTTTTAATTTCCTGTAGTAAGATGGATATATTGACTTTTTTTGTTGTACAGGTGAACATTCACAAGGCTTTTAGGGATATTTCTCAACATTTCTGGTATTTCATTACCCAAACTATCAGATGTTTGATAGAAAAAAAAATACTGGCCTAAGATGTAAACATTTCTTGTTGAATCAACCATGTTAACGAGCAAAAATCTACAGCTTTTGTGAAGAAAATCGATTATTTTAATTGCACTTTTCTCTGGTGCAAACACAAAGTAAACTTACTTTTAGGTTTTGTTTACATTTTAATATTTAGTTTTCATGTCACCAATTCCAGTCAAAATGTAGTTAATCTTTCTTTTTTCAAAGGAGCTTTTTTTTGTCTTATTATAAACATATTTGAACTTTTTAATTGTACGTCCTTAAATCTTATGTAAGCATTTGTCTTTTTGTGCATAGTAAAAAATAATTACACTTTTTTTTTGTAAAATTGAACGTTTGAAAAAGGCATGAAGTTGATTCGTACTCGCTAATTAACAAAGAATGTAAATATATAAATTACGTATGTTTAAGTGATATTCAAAAATATATCGATTTTTTCCCCCTATACCTTGAAATGACAGTTTCCTGCTTGCAGGTTGAACAAACCGAACTCTGTGCATAGAGATGAGACACTGAAGGCTTATCACAGATTGTTTAAGACTCGTTTGTTTAATTGCTAAGTATTTGTCACAAGTGGAGGAGGGCGTCAAAAAAGATGGACAAGAGCAGGTGTCCTTTCATTACCAAACATTGAATATAGCATGACAGAGAATGGCAGAAATCGCAGTCAAGAACATAGAAGAACTGACAACAAGCCAGAAATATACTGCTGTCACTCGGTAAAGTCAATCACACATTCGGGTACAGGTGAAACACATCAGGGCAGGGTGTGGTAATCAGACACGAGGGAGGGAAGTCTGGGAGCTTGACACTTCAAAATTAAACAGGAAACTTAGAAAACAGCACCTTTTGTGACAGTATCTTTTGATCTGAGTCACCTGTGACTCTGGGAGCTTTTTTTTTTTTTTTACATTCTAAATATTTTTTAATGTCATTTTCAGGTAACTTTAGGTAAAAATTTATCAAAAAAATTACAGTTTTTTCAAGAGGATTAATAGATTGATTTTTGCATACTTACTAAAAAAAAAAATTTGATTCAAGTTTGAAAGAAAAATAAGAATTTCTAATTGACGGCTCATGCAGAATGAGAATTACACGTTTTTATGAAAACCAGGTCTCGAGCCATTTTTCACATCTTCTCACTGCTCAGGTTTGTGAACATTAGACTAATCCCCGGTCAGTGGTCGCCTTAGTGGAAATGGAGGCTGTAAAACTTAAGTGCTTCCTGGTCTGCGGGGCGGTTTTGTCTGACCCTCTTAAGTGAGGTGGACGGACTCGGTGCAAACACTGAGCCGGTCTGGAGGAGAGCGAGGAGCAGAGCAGGAATCCTTTTCATGTCGGCCTGCAGACGTCCCACGTCCACACGTCTTAATGGCTTTTTATGGCAGCTTGGAATCTTTATGGCTTCTTCTGACTCAATGGGATTCATGGCAGAGACCGAGGGGGTCTCCAGAGGGAGGGCCAGCCACGATACATTGCAGGTTCTCAGAAAGGAACAGAGACATTGTCGCGTCGTAGCGTCTGGAAAGCCTTTAAACTTTTGATTTCTGGGTTTAATTTGGATTGGATTGCTATTTTTGTTGCTATGGATTAATGTTTGTTTTTTTTGTGGAAGCTGGCAGCATGCATAGACTTCACAGGGAGTGGGAGTATACTGATGGGTTTTGTAGACCTGATCTGAATTTTTGGGACACACTTTCAGCTTACACACCGAGGTAACGACTCCATTATATAAATAATTGCTTGAATGCATTAGGTTTAATGGCGTGATGCAGTGAAGCTGCAAGCTGAGACATTTAGGCAGAGGAGTTTATATGGACTTGTTTATCATACAAAAAGGTTGGAAGGTTTTATAAATGGGAAACTCGATATAAAAATCATCAGGGTTAGATGTATTTAGAAAGATTTAAGGCATCTTTTGGCTTTTTCCTGTGTTATCTTTGATGCTCATTGATTTATTGTCGACAGACTATCAGCTATAGTAATGCATTCAGAATCATGTGTTTGCCTTCTATTTCTAATAACTGAATGAAAAGCTATAATATTTAGGTTCATGAGATTTTACTGGCTCGTACGAAGACAAAAGCAGAACATGTTGATGTCTGTGCCTTCATAAGCCAGTCGCTCTGTCCCGCAAACCCATTTGTTCCTGCTGCACACAATAGGCGGCAACACGTCACTGATTTATTATTTACCAGTCACGTGCTGCAGGTTTCGGCGAACCTCGCTCAAAAAGAGATGTGAGTCGTAGGTTGAGAAAGGACTATTTTCAATTTGGTGCTCTTTCCCCTGGAGATGGAAGACTCATTGTGTCTCGGCGGTTATGAATAAACCTGTCACCTGGTGCAACTGTGCTCTCAAAGCTCGTCTGGAAAATAACTCTGACTCACAAGAGCGGTTGCCAAACAAATGTCTGTGACAAAGGTGGTTCTTGTTATTAGAAACAAATTATTTTTGGTTTTGGTCTTTCCATGGGATTTGCTGATGGTGAGAGAAGTGCTGCAGTATGACAACGTTTAATTCATGTGGACACCCGTAACAAGGACACTATTGTGACAACAAAGTAGAAGAAACGCATGAGAAGAATGATATAAAATGTTACGCTGAAAAAAAGAAAAAAAAATGCAATAATTGAAGACCAGTGAAAACAGTGGTGGTTTAAAGAAGTATATTAAAGTGTGATTGCATGGTCCCAAGTCGCCATCATGAGTAAGCTCAAGCAGTGGAGAGGGAAAGTAACTTTTCACCGGGGGAGAGAGGCGGCATCTTTTCGGCTGCACTGGTTGGTGTTAGTGGATAGTAAGAGAGAAAGTATAGGACAACAAGTTCACATCTGAAAGTCAGATAATCACACTGGCGATGCACAGACAGAGATACCAGAGAAGAGAGAGCACAGAGTACAGACACATGGTAGTGACGCGTATGTGATTGTAGGGCTGGGCAACAAGTTGATTTATATAATTTTTAACTTAACTCCAGAGTTGCTCTTGCACTTTTGCTTAAACCTGGGTTAAAGCTTGGATTTGTTGAATGACGGATCCTCGTTTACTTTTCCTTTCGGGATTGTTTACATGCATTTTAACTCTGTGGAGAATCACAGCAATAAAGTGGCACTTTTGCCAATATATCTGCAGTCATTTTTATGTGCATTGAGAAAAAAAAAATCGAAACTCAAATTTTTCTTTAAAATATCATAGAAACACACAAAAAAATTATTCTTTTTTGAGTTTCACACCTGGTTTTGCTTGACTGTTTCTCTTCACTGTGTTCAGGTAACGGCCTGTCTGAGTTCACCTGCGGCAGCACAGTCACCATGGGTCGAACGCCGCACAGAGGTTTGGCCTGCTCGCCGCTGTTTTCCTGTTCGTCCCGTCACTGTGGCGCTCTGCCTGATCCTCGTGTGCACCGACAGACTTCGCCACCGATTTGATTACAGATCAAACATATAAATGTTTTTTTTTTTTTTTTTTTATGTTCAGTACATCTTTTTTTTTAAATCCATCATAAAAATCTTCAGGGTTTTTTTTTTTACACTCTATTAAGATTTTTTTCCTATTGTCAGCTATAATAAATGCATATTTTATACCTTCATCTTTTACCGTAATTAAAAGTCTGCATATCAAAAGCTTGTGAACTCTGATGAGCGCTTCAATCGCTGTTTTGATTCCAGATCAAAAAGAGGAGAAGAAGGAGAGACGAAGCAGCATCACAGCGGGTTCTGCCCTCGATAAGTCCAATGGTTGGTTATTCGGATCTCTGCCACTCCTCGCTCTCGTTACCGGCCTACTATATGGACAGATTGTATTAATAGCTAGCTATTTTTCCCTTAATATTTATCTACATGAGCACTGCTGTATGTACGTATCAATACAGTAACCCTTTCTGGAGCAAGTCACTGCACAAAAGTTCTTTTTTTTGACACGAGTGTTTCATAATTTTACTTTAAGTTGTGATAAACGAAGTAATTGCAGTCCATTTCACATTTTCTTCTTTTTAAATTAAAAGACAGATTAAAAAAAACAAACAAATATTTATAATATTGATCTTGAAATATTCCTGAACAAAACCTGTGTGGATACATTCTCCATGCGCTAATTTTTGAGTGAGTGTCCTATAAAAGGTGGATGTTTGTCCTCACTGGATCAGTGTGTGACTTCTGCTGTGTTTTGTTTGTAGAACCGTTCAGCTGGGAAGATTATCTGAGGGAGACGTCCTCCACCGCAGCGTCACCGACCTGCTTCAAACAGGTAGGTGAACAATAACGTGCATTTCTCACATCGTTCATTTCACTTCAGATCAGTTGCTCAAATCTGTCCGTCGACATAATATTGCCAAAAAACATCTTTATCGTCTTCTATCCTTTGTTAAAATGTTGTTCAGCTGCAAGTCTTGCTCTTAGGATATTGATTACAAATTACCAATTGTGGTTCATGTGGGTTTTTATTTTTTTAACAATGCAAGGATAAAATCATGAATACACAACTATTGAGTTATATCTGTGGGTTCTTTTATGTAATTTAATAACTAATATTCTAATCAGTGACTCGCATTGCTGCACAAAGAGGGAACATATTTTTGTATTAGAAATTAATGACTGATGCTATAAATAGGCACTAAATAAATATTGCACAAAAGTCATATCTATATACATTTCCTAATAAGATTATATTGTACTTAACTTCTCAATGGTGTCACATTTGAAAGGAAAAGGCATTTGTGGGATGAGCAGTAGGAGTGAGTATGTCGCTTGTAAGAATGTCCCACAGTTTGCTCAGGTGGTGCCTCTTGTTTAATGGATTAGAAAATAGGACATATTAATGACTTAACTTTTCGGGGTTGTGTTGGCCGCTCCGGCACAAACACACAAGTGTTCAATGGGTTACAGGCCAGAGCAGCGAGCAAGATGTCTGATAAGCAGGGGGAAAAAAAGCTTTGTGGCTCTTTCAGAGACGACTTGGTAGAGATTTCATGCTGCAATCCACACTGAGCTCCGCTGTTCATCCCACAAATGCCACGAGTTAAAACATTTAAAAGACTTACTTCCAACACAACAAAGAAATAACCTACCAAACACACCATTTTCACTAGTTTTATTAACTTTGTAGGTTGTGATCGTCAGTTAGCTGATTTCCATAAATAGGCAGTGCAAGGGCCAAAAGATTTATATACTTATATTAAGTTAATCACTCATTGGAGTTATTTTGAGGGTAATTCTGTTGGATTCTATACGTTCACCTTTTTTACTCGCTTTATCCATACGAGAGTTATTGAGGCTCAAGCTCCGCTGATGTTGGGTGAAATGGTGCCTCAAGAGAGGCATGGAAGTCAATTTGAATTTAATTGTCAAAACTTTGATGACAAGATGGTATATATTGAACTTGAAGCCAAACACTTCAAGCGAACTTCGCTGTGAGACAACAGATCTTGACCTTTGGTATCGGCTCTTTAAACGAGCAGTTCAGATGCCTGAGGGCCTCTTTGTCTCCGTCTCCAGTCCAGAATCCCGCCCTCCAACGATTTCAAAGCGGGCATGAAACTCGAGGCGCGGGATCCTCGCAACTCCAACTCGGTGTGCATTGCCACGGTTATGGGCATGATGGGCACCCGCCTGCGGCTGCGTCTGGACGGCAGTGACAACACGAATGATTTCTGGCGACTCATCGACTCGTCGGACATCCAGCCGATAGGAACCTGCGAGAGGAACGGCGACATGCTGCAGCCGCCGCTGGGTGAGTTTCTTCCCGGCTGATTTCCTGAATAGCACATCAACACTATTAACATGAGGTTTTGCTCTTGACTTAACAACTTCACCCAAAGATAATGTCTCTGTTTAAAGTGTTTTAATTTTTTTTTGGCGAACAGGTTTCAGGATGAATGCCTCCTCATGGCCCATGTTCCTCCTGCGCACGCTCAGCGGTGCAGAGATGGCTCCGGCTTCTGCTTTTAAGAAGGTGACGACAGCTTGAAGCTACCTCCATTCAGGAAAATAAGCAAATTACCATTATCTTAAATACAAAATAATAAGAAATGATGGCAATTGATGGGTGAAAACCTTTTAGAAATATGTTGTAGTTACACTTGTTTTTATTTCCTATTCATTGATGCAGTAGCTGCAATGAGCTACTCAGAGCTCAGTCGTTACTGAAGAGTGTGTACCTGCAGGATGAATTATCGGGAAACAAACCATAAATGCGGTGTGCATTATCACATCCAGAAGATTTTTATCCTTCTTAATCCCATTTAGAAATCCAACTTCTCCAGAGGGTTTGCTGCTTGCCACAAGTGCAGTATTTAATTATCTGTGGAAATCGCATTGAATATTTGTACAGGCTTAACTTGTACTCAGCTGCAAGGAAAGATTTACCCGATTAAGATACAAGTTATTTGAGGTTTTGGAATAAAAAAAAAAAAAGGACTTTCTTTGCTCAACAAATACATTTTCTGACAATACAGGTTAAACATACAGGCTAAAAGATTAAAATGAGTGAAGTGGATTACCGGGTGTAAAGTGTTCTCAAGTGTGAGATAATTTACTGAAAGTAATCCAAAATATAACTTGATCACAGTAATGCCATTATTTGTAATGTATAACTTAGACCTGTGTGTGTGTGTGTGTGTGTGTGTGTGTCTAGGAACCAGCCAGTCCTGCCAAAAACTACTTCCAGCCTGGTATGAAGCTTGAGGCGGTGGACAGGAAGAACCCCTACCTGATCTGTCCGGCCACAGTGGGAGAGGTCAGAGGTCAGGAGATATTTGTCATGTTTGATGGCTGGCGGGGCGCCTTCGACTACTGGTGCCCCTTCGACTCCAGAGACATCTTCCCCGTGGGCTGGTGTGCACTGACCAAACACAGCCTACAGCCACCTGGAAACTTCTGTGAGTGCAACTCTTGTTGTTTCCTCGCCGCACATTTCATGAAGCAGGTGGTGTCTGTGACGTAGTGGAATGTAGTGCTTCAGTTATTTGTATTTGTCTCAGTCACACTTTTTTTTTTTACGATTGAATACTAGTTTTTCTACTCCATGGGTTATATGAATATGTGATTATACTGGTTGTTTGTATTTAATTTACTCATTTGATTGGACCACAATGGCTATCGCAACTACTCTTCATCAGTAACTAACCTAACAGCTCACCTTCCCTATTAGTGAGTGAACAATCCAACGCTTTCGACTTCACAATTTACAGCAAGTGTCATTATTAGCTCTCATAATTCAACCCTCACAATTTTATTAAGAGGCATGCATGTTGAAGACGACAAAATACCATTTGTCGGACATGGCTTTTGAACATTTCGCTATATTTTGTAGTGATAAAAGTGGCCTCACACTGAAATTGCGCTTATGTTTATGTTCAGTTTTTAAATTAATTTAGGTTTTCTAGAAATGTCTTGTACCTCATTACACCAAAACAAGGGACGGTGTATGTCCTCGCAGCCAGCATTGGGTTTTAAATCTTTACAGTGGGGACTCAGGCCGGTAGTTCTTTTGTATTTCTCTTATTGTTGTGAGTGAACAGGTTGAGTCGCTTGTGTACACTAGTTAATGATAACGAGAACCTTCACCACTAGATGGCAGCAGAGATAAACGCTGATATTTGACTGCTTGTTAAGAGTTTTTCCGCTGCCTAAAAAAGGGAAGAGCTCCAAACCTGGAAGAAGATGATGCACTGAGGAGGACAGGAAAAAATGATGATAGAGAAAATGTTTAAAGTTTACACAGAAACATCAAAACTGTATCTCAAAAATACAAATATCAATATCGTGATTTTTTTTTTTTTTTTTTTTTAAGTGAGTTGCACTTGTATGCTATTTCTACTTTTTTTTATTATTAGATATTAGACTTTAGAACTATGTCACGAACATGCTGTAAATGTGGACATGAGTGCAACTGTAAATCTATTTTGGATCACTATGAGCAGAATCAAGTTATGTTGAGTGTACGCTGGAAGATCTCCCCGTTAGATACGGTGTAATTGAAATCAGATGGGAGTCTTGTTCACCTATCGTCATCCATGGACCCCCAAATTGCCTCTGCATGCCACAGAGTAGTGGATCAATCTTTGGATCGCCTGATCGACCTCATGAAGAGTCAACCCATGTTTTATGACACAGCGGCCCTGATCTCATCTGAGTTTATTGACGTCCAACGATGCTCCTCCCACCACTTCATGCCCCCCTGCTTCACTTCTTCTTTCTGCTGCTTTCTCCTCTTGGGCCTTCTTCCCTTTCATATTCTGCTCTTCTCTTCCTTCCTTATCATCATAATACATAATAATGCACATAATACACTTGTTCTCTTTGTTTTTTTCCCCTCATCCTACTCATTAAAATAATTCGCACACATTTTCTCATTTATTATTAAAATGTCACTGGACTTCAGTCAAGTGCTCAATAATTCCATTTCACATTATAGCTTTGTTATAGAATATAATTATCAAATGATAAATAATAGTGATTATTGTGAGATGTCTATTTTCAAAGCAGAGTACTTTTTATTTGATCAAATTCAGCTTGACGTGCCTTAAAAAAGGCGACTTATGGACATATTTCTATGTACCGGTACCTTAAAAAAAAAATCTTGACATTTAAACATTACAATGACAATGACAATGACCTTGCCTGACATTTATAACCTTACAAACCCTAGACGAGGTCTCTGCTGCTACAGCTTTAGAAGATTGCCTGCTTTTTCAATATTTCTTTTGTGTTTCACCCTCTTTTGCAATCGGTTGAGTGTTGTGCTGGTTGTGGTGCAGCGTGAACAGTTTGGAACTTCTCGAACCCGTAAACAGCCAAAGTTTCACTGTTCAAGGTTTAACCAGATTTGGGGGGAATGTAACCTTTGTGTGCGATTAAAATCACCAGACAAGTACAATGTTTGTATGTGATTAAGTGAATAAGTGGGGCTTGGTTGAGGTGTTAATGAGGAGATAATTAGCCGTGCATGTGAGAGAAAGAGCGAGAGACTCGGCTTTTGAAATTTCCAATTAGTTTTCATCTTAATTGTCCTCCTGTACCGCTGCTCGTGAAGAATCCAGTGCTATTTTGAGTGTATTTCTTTCCACAGAGTAAGGTCGTTGTTTTCTTATTTCAGTTTGCTTTGTGTTTGTATTATTCTGTAATATTGTGCAGACGATGACTTGTTAAGTGACGCACGCAGCACGTTTCTGACTCAGCAGGCAGACAACATCCATATATCTTTGTTTTATTTTATATACATGACACTTTTTTGCAAGCTTATAGTTGCTCGCGAGTTGATGCTTTTAAATAGTTACATCAGACTAATGAAAATATTGAATGTACACAGAAAACACAGCTCTTTCTCTTTTGATGCGCGTACATTTTTAGCGGCCTTTTGCTGTAAATTTGTTGCCCTTGGTCCCCCCCCCCCCTCTCTTATCAACAAAACAAAGCAAGTTCTCTGTGGGGATTCTCAGAAGCAGAGACTTCAAAATGCATTAAAAATGCAAGAATTGTTTTGAACATCTCTCATCTGTAGCTCCTTAAAAAAAAAAAGAAAAAGAAAACTCTGTTTCAAAAAATAATTGCGTTCTGCAGCCTGAGTGCTGGTGTTTGTCCGTTAGAGACGTCTTGTTGGGGACTTTTCCCATGCAGACTTCCTCTGACTGCTCTGCACCACATTGTTCTCCATGCAGGGTGATATCTGACTTTGCCCGTGCTTCCTGAAGCTGGACCTTGCCATCTTTCATCGAGGAATGTCTGAATAGGCTAGGGTTACATTGTTGGGGGGGCGTGTGGGGGTCCTCCTCCTCTTCCTCCTCCTGGCTTGTCAGAGAGGGTTTGTGTGTCAATGTTGAAGGAAAGCTTGCATATGTGTGTGTGTGTGTGTGTGTGTGTGTGTGTGTGTGTGTGTGTGTGAGTGTGTGTGTGTGTGTGTGTGTGTGTGTGTGTGTGTGTGTGTGTGTGTGTGTGTGTGTGTGTGTGTGTGTGTGTGTGTGTGTGTGTGTGTGTGTGTGTGTGTGTGTGTGTGTGTGTCTGCACCAGCTCCAGTAGTCTGCCCCTTTTCACCCATTTCAAGCAGGACTCTTCTGATCCAGTTTAACCTTTTACCTCCCTTGCCACACTCTTCTTGTTTTTTTTGTTTCCCATCCCCCCATCTGCTCTGGGAGCCCTACCGTTAACCTCTTTCCCACCCCCGCCACCGCCCCCCCCATACCCCCCCCACCACCCACCCTTCACCCCCCACTTTATCCGGAGGCTTTGCTTAGAGGCAGGTGACTGATGTAGACTGTTGATATGGCCTACAGATAACATTAATAAAGGACTCAACTCCCCTCCCTCTCTTCTCCCCACCACACCCAGCCACTCTCTTCTCTACCTCCCTCCCTCATGCTGGCCCTCCCTAACCCCTATGCAAATTTAATACCCCCCCCCCCCCCATACACACACCACCCTCTTCTCCTTCCCCTCCTCCTGCTCATTCATTGGGAGGGAAGCTTTGCAGGCGCCTTCAACCAGCAGCCGAAGCAGCAGCAGCAGCAGCAGCAGCAGCAGCGTGGGCTTTGTTTTGGGCTCCTGCCGGGGAGAAAAGAGAGGGGAGACACACGGAGACAACTGAGAAAGCAGCTGATAGAGACGCAGAAAGCGGACAATGAGGCGCAGATTAGGGGAGTGCATTAGGGAAAGTTAAGACGAGCCGAGAGCAGACCAGAGGGAAATGAACTGCAGCTGAAAGCGAAAGCCAATTTCTGAGAAAATAAGCAACTGTCGGGACTTGTGCTGTTACGACTACGACCACGACCACCACACACGGCTGCCTCGACTGCAGCTTTTACTACTGCTACTACAACGCAAGGCACAAAACTGTAGCGGTGAAGTTCTGCTTTTTCAGTGGGGATTTCCTGGTGAGTTGGCTGCGTGTGCAGAGTTGTTACTTTTTGTTATTTTGTCGAGAATTAGTAAAAGTTTTTGTGAAAGTTTGCGTTCATCTGTGGGGCTCTTGATTAAAATGGTGCTTTGTGACAGGAATTAATGATATGTAGAAATTTTTTTTTTGTGATTGTGCTTTAAAACACTGTATTATGTCGTAGTAGTATGTTAGTGTAGAAAGAAAACAGATTTCTTTCAGAGAACAGATGTTTGCACTCAAACTCTAACATTAAAACTGTAAAAAACTACAATATTAGAAAGTTCTCAAAGTGTATTATACGTTATTGCTCTCTGATTTTCTATGATTCCCAGAGAGCGAGTCCCATAAAAACCTTGAGATAAGGCTCCCAGAAATCTCCCACAGATTTTTGCTATGTGGAAACAACAAAAAAAAAGGAAAAAAAGAAGACAGTCTCCACTTGAGATGGAAGTTGTCTCACAAGTCGACTCTCATGAAACAGCCTCCTTGTTGAGTGTAAATGGTCAAAGCTGCTGTTTCAGTTTTCTTTGTTTGGCATGAAGACTTTTCTGAATGACTTGCATTCATTCATATTCATTGTAAGAGACAAGTGACCGTTGCCAGACGCAGTGACTCAACTGGAGGATTTAACAGTTTTGTTGGCTGTAATTGAGATTGGGGCTGCATGTGGTTTTGATCATGTTTTCTTTTCTTTTTTTCTCAGTGTGAAGCATCAGGAATTAGTTTGCAAAAGGCTCAGGAAAGAACCAACTAGATTGCACAAATTTTCTTGTTATTGATTTTAGCTTCCTTGTGGAATAATTCTGAACGACACAAGTTACAGCGAAACGAGAGCTGATGTAGTTTTTTTTTCTTTTCTTCATTTGCATTTTGATGAGAGTCTGCAGGAGAACAGTGTTGTGTTTATTCTATAGAGCCCGAGGCTGAGTAACTTAACGTCCTCCTGTTTCTTAAAGCCACACACACCTGAATCGGCCATTTTTTAACTGCTTTAAATACTCTAAACAACGGCTTCTGCGAGTTTGTGATGGTGTGTGTGTGTGTGTGTGTGTGTGTGTGTGTGTGTGTGTGTGTGTGTGTGTGTGTGTGTGTGTGTGTGTGTGTGTGTGTGTGTGTGTGTGTGTGTGTGTGTGTGTGTGTGTGTGTGTGTGTGTGTGTAATTACATGAGAAGCAACTCTGTTGAGCCCCTCCCCCAGCTGCAGACACACTTAACTGGTGATGCCGTTCCCAGGCGTGCACCGCGTGCACAAACACACACACACACACACACACACACACACACACACACACACACACACACACACACACACACACAGACAGAGAGACGTGCACATGTTTCCTCCGGCTGTGGCTTACACAGGTCAATGGGTCGACTTGGAATTATAGAGTCATGATTAGTACCATATGCCTCTGTTTTGTTACACTATATACATGCTAGTCATGTTCAGATAAAAAATTTTTTTTTTTTTTTTGCAAAGGCCAGCTTTTTCTTATGTAAGAAACGTTACTTTGTGGAAGTCGCAAAATAAGTCTTTCCACCGCTATTAACTCTTCTGCATACGTCATAAACTTTTGTTCGTTTGTTCAAAAAAAGCTTACTTGTGATTGTTGGTTGAGAAATTTGTGAAGATCTTTTTCCATTGCATTTATTGTGAAACTGATTGTTATGAAAATAAATTAAAACAAAGGATTTAACACTATATTACAATATATAGCATTCTTTTTATAATATTCAGTGAGTAGGGTAATTGTTTCTCTATTTTCTATTTGTTTTAACTCCAATGGCTTTGGAAAGCTGTCTCAATTCACTAACATTTAATTAGTCTCCCAATGAATTGAACTCTTAAGACACTTTTACCACTTTGACACTTATCGTACCTAAATTTCAGAGTGTACAGGGCTTGTGATTTGTTGATATGCAGCTAAACTTTCAATAAACTCACCCGCTTTGGTGTGTTTAAGTCTTTTTACAAGCAGCCTGTCGATTGAGGGTCTCGTCATTAAATCTGTGCAGAGTTAAGGGGTTTTAAATTACACATTGCAGTTGAGCCGTGGATTAGTTTCCTGAAAGTGTTTGAAGTCACAGTCAGCGCAAACATCATACAGGCTCACTGTAAACCTGGAACCAGCCAAATCAGGCCACATATGAAGTCGCCACGCAAGTACAGGTAATTCATAAGCAGGTTGTGTTTTTAAAAGCTGTGGTTTAAAATAAGAGCACTGTCTGTTGCACATGAAATGATGGTGGACTAATATGAGGTACAATATGACAGTAATCACCAGCATTGCTCTGTTACATGTTGCTTTAGTAGCTGTCACATAGAGATCAGAGAGGGCCCCCCGACTCAGTTTTCCTACGGTGAATTAAAGCCTGCTGATACTGGCTGGTACCCCGCGTACAAATTTTGATCTGCCTTTGTAGGGTTTACCGGCCCGATTTGAATAAGTGCATCAATGCGCGTGCAGGTTGGCACCGTCGCCTGTTAAACAAGCTCTGTGCGACCGTTCCCGGTGAGCCGGTGTGTGCCCTCGCCGCGCCAAACAAGACACCGCTCTTTTCCACGCCCACTTTCACTCGTTTCCAAATTACGCAGATTTCGGGGGGCCCCGGCTCGCCCCTCGGAGAATACTGTACACCCTCTATAGTGGCTGCATATTGCTTCAGTCAAGGAGGCTCTAATGAAAGCTTTGGTCTCCTGAGAGCTTCCACATGCACTCACAACCCCCCCCCCCCTCCACACACACACACACACACACACACACACACACACACACACATCCCCAGCTAAACTCTACACTTGTTTCGAAATAGGAGAAGGTTATCTTTCACGTAGCCCCCCCACCCCCTTTATTTGTCGTCTCTCATTTTGCCCTCTCTCCTTTGCACATCTACTGTGATGATTATGTGATCATATCGCGGTGTCATGCTCCGGCTAATGGAAACGGAAGGGGGTGTCGCTGCCTGTGCTTTGTGTTTTTGCCCCTTTCCCCAACAATAGCTTCTGCTGCTCCTCACACTTCGTCTCCTTAACACCTAAGCTGATTGCATTTTTTTTATCACCACATTAGAAACACGTTAGAATATTAGAACCAAGATTTCTTACTTGCTAATGATGGCACTAAAATGTGATATCTCTATTTGCCTATTATAATAATATCCTGATATGACGGGCTGATAAATGTAAACGCTTGTTGGCTTATAAGTAAAACTGCACCAGATGAAAAACACGTATATTTGAAAGTCAAATTCTTTTTGCTAGGAGCTATTTCAAAATGAATAGCCTATTTATCCTGTATTATTAAATATTTGACCTACTTACATCAAGTTCCTATACCACTCTATCCACCTGAGGGTTGCATAGAACTGGGAGTTGTGACAATAGTTGTTTCTCGTTTCAAGACTTTGGAGTCGATATCAAGTGGATAACTGACTTTTTTTTTTTAAATCAGTATTGACTGTCTTATAAAGTATTGCTTTTCAATCAATCAGCACAGTGATGTCAACATGCAACAGCCTGAAACTGACCAACAGGCGTCCCAGGTCCTAAAGATACAAGATCACATACAAACACTATTCATTCACTTTAGGCAGTTCTACAATTTGAGAAAAACAAAGAAAACATACGTCTTTGTTCTATGCGGCTTTAATCCAACTACTACCACACACACTCACATTGACACATCGCTGCAATTTAGAGACTAAGGAGATTCAAATGCCTGTTTTTAGACTGTGAAACTGGAGTACCCAGGAAAAACTCCTGCATGCACACAGTAAAACACGCAAACTCCACACAGAAGGACTCAAACTCCTGCTACGTGTGCATCCGCTACACCACTGTGTGGCCCCAAACAAAACATCAACAACCAAATAAAGACTCTAAAAGTATTTAAACGTAAAAACTGACAAGATGTTCTTTTGGAAGCTTTGGGCCAAATAAGAGCACAATATAATGAAGTTATATGGTCAAAATTGCAAACAACTTGATATTGTTTATGAGTTGTATATAAAGGTCATTTTGATGTTGATGACAGGTTTTGAAAATATCGTTTCCCTGTGAAATATATTTAGGTAAAGCTTCCCTGCATTGTGCAAAATTCTCAGAGTGAGACATACAGTAAATCATCATATATACTGTAGTTACAATATTGTGGGTTACTTTTGTATAATACAGACTTTCCCGGACCACAAATTGCAACTTATAAGCTTTTAAGCACAGATGAGTTATTTTTGTATTTTCTCTTCAAAGCCAAAGAAAAATCAGTCTATCAAATCAGCAGTTTTTATAGTTGTTCATTTTTACACATGTTTATTCTTTCCACATGAATCAATTTATCCTGAGTAAGATTGGACCATTATGTTATGTTTTGTAAGAAACATTTACAAAAATATAGTTCATGATACAATTTTTTATCTCCCCCATCACACCCGACATCTGCACTGGTGTATAGAAATGACTTTACATTTGATCAAATTTGTCAGATTTGTTGTTGTTGTTGTTGTTGTTGTTGTGGAGCTGGAGGCACAAGGTTTTATCATCCAGCGGGCAGGTCTCTTGGGGCCTGTGACTTTTGACTCTGATTTCAGTTTAGGGAGGGGCGTAGCACAAAAGACCTGCCAATCTCAAGAGGACTCTAGAAATCCAAAACAAATCCTCTCTGCAGGACCACTCAATTATTTATTTATTTTTTTTACCTTTGCCTTTTGTCTTCACATCCCAAATTTTCACTGCATGATTCAAGGACCCACGGCAAAACTGACACTCAAAAATATTTCAGATCGCCACGTGACTTTTGTGTGAAGTTTCAATATAACGTCACATAGTTCACATATCACATATATCCCCGGTATTAATATTATTAATACAATAATCAAGCCCTTTTAAACAACCTAACCACCATAAACATGGCAAATGGAGATGAACATGCTCACATTCACCCCTAAAGTCAATTTATTGTATTATATTGGCTTTAAATGAATGATTTTGGAGAATAACCCACTCAGAACATACAAACTGCACACAGAAAGGCCCTCAAGCCCATCCTGGATTCGAACCACAGATTTTCAAGCACACTCAACAATAACACCAATGTGTGGGTCCTTCTGTCTGTGTAATTACAGTAATTAATATTTTCTCCGTGTGAACTTTCTGCTCAGATTATTGAATGCAATAACTGATTATCCAAATAAATGTCATAAGCATCTGCTCTCTGGGACAGTTTTTTTTTTAACTGATATCAATTGTTTCTAAATAAATCTTATTGATTTTCTTTCTGCTTCTCTTTTGTTTTCCTGCTCTCCCAGTTACACTCCCCGGTGCGCTCCTTGCCCCCATTTCTTCCACCTCAGCTACTCGTCGCTCCTCTTACAACTCCTCCTCCTCCATGCAGACCTCATACCGACTGCCTAACCCCTTGCCACCCCTCCCCGTCCGCAAGGGTGTCCGGGGCCGCCGTCCCAAATCCCAGACGATCGCTCTGTTGAAGGCAGCGGCCGAAGCCGCCGCAGCGCAAGCAGCGCTAAATGGAGCGTCGCAGAGTCCGGCCAGAACGAGCTCCGAGGCCCCGCTGGCCCCCAGACCACACAAGAAGCGAGGGCCCAAGCCCAAGAACAAGGTGAGATGTCACAAGAGTTGTAATCTATTATGTTGTCGGCCAATGACCCTGGTCCTTTCTGTTTTATGTAATACGGCAGAAACTATTTGGATTGAGTCAGGACGCCGGTCAAAGGTGGACTTTTTCGCAAAAGAGAGATTTATTTATTTATTTTTCATGATTGAAACTAATCGACTCTGTGGAACAACTTTGCTTTTCCAAACTGCTGTATGTGCCGCAGTAGTGCTCATGTGTAGTCTTTTTTTTGGGGGTGGGTTACTGAGATTTAATGAGAGGGGCTTTGGTGGTTTGTTTTCTTTCCATTCAGAAGAAGCCTCGGGTGGTGCAGTCATTGGGGGCATCATCAGTTACAGCTCTACCTCCAGAGACCAGATTGAGCAGCGGCCACGTCTCAGTGGACAACAACCTCAGCAACAGCTCAAATGTAGTTTGCACAGGTAAACTCAGCAATTGATAAAAGACTGTTGATGCTAATGTAATTCTGCCTGTCAGCCTATAATCAGCAACCTATAGTGGCAACATCACAGTTTAAGCTTGTTTTTAAAGGTATTGGGTTCATTATTACCCCCCCAAAATAAAAGTGTAAACTTCAGTGAATTTTCCCCCCTTTTTTAAATTATCTTTAAAACCTGAAATATACTGATTTGGAGGCCATCTGGAGCAACTGTAATTAAATAGACTGAAGTCCAATGAACTCTCTGTAGACCTCAACAATAAAACAGTGGTGAGAAATGGGTAGAGGCAAGTCTGTGGATCTATTGTGAGTTCATTGTTCCCAGGAGCACAGACGCTCCAGTAATCGTCAAAATATTCAATCGTTTGGTACCAAAAGGTCCTCTTGTTATATCGATCCTACATTTACACTGAATAAACTTGCACAAACATCTTTGGTAAAAGAGAAAAGAAACTCAGACATTGTAAAGGTTGAAGTCAGTGTATATATGTTTTGTCTATTTTTTTTAAATAATACAAATGTGTCATGGCATTAACAGCATCATAATTTAGGCGACAGCAAGTAAAAACTGTATGGAAGATTTACAACGCATTCTATATATATTATTCTCAATGAAATGGCACGATCCATAGAGAGTGATTTCACAATATTTCAATACTTTAAAATTGTGTCCCGTTTACATATTGATAAATTTTTTTTATTGCCAAGATAAATGCACTAGTCAGCGAATTTGACTTTCAGGAAAGGACGCCAAGTCAGATTTATTTTTCAAACTATATAAACTATATCAAACTATATAATTATAGTTTGATTTAACTGTCAAGAAAATCTAAAGAAAAAGTCGACTTTCCTTTTTCCTTGATGTATTTTGTCTGTGTTTTTTTTTTTCCCAGTGTGCGTCTATGTGAACAAGCACGGCGACTATGGCCCCCACCTTGACCGTAAACTAGTGCAGCAGCTCCCGGACCACTTTGGTCCGGCACCGGTCAACCCAGTGCTCCAGCAGGCCGTCCAGGCCTGCGTGGACTGCACATACCAGCCCTCCGTGCTGCTGTCATTTCTACAAGGCCAGTCCCATTCTGGAGGGGAGGTCATTAGAGGTAAATACAGTGGAAACCACAGGATATTCCCAATCTGTAGTCTAAATAAAACAAATGATGACGCTCTGACAGGGAACCGTAAACATGATCATGATATTTGGATTTGAGACAGATCTCAGTCGAAAGGGTGCAGTTCCCAGTATTTATTTTATGACGTCCCATCTGCTGGCGGGAGCTTCATATTTGCTGTGTCGACAGGAGAGTCCATCTTGTCACGTAACTAAGCCAAAAAGCTAAACACTAAAAGTCAATTTAATTAAAAAAAAAAAAAAAATGTGCCAGACAATTTGTAGTTTTTTACCACTGTGTGTTCTGGATAGGCAATTGGCCAGGTGAACTTGGCTTGTGCACATAAATTGTGTGTGTGTGTGTGTGTGTGTGCATGTGTGTGTGTCATCCAGAGACAGAGAAAGGAGAGAGAGGAGGGGGGGGGGATTTAAAAGATGGTGCCTGTGGCAGCAGCTGACGTGAGCACTGTGTCTCTAATCAGAGGTGACATGTGCGTCTAACCTGGTTTGGGATTCTGGGATTGAGTCTCCCTTGGGGGGCGGGATTGGGAAGGCGACGGGTGATGCTGGGTGGGGAAGAGGGGTTTTAATTTGCTGATTTGTGCTGGCTTGGCTTGGGCGGGAGGGTGCAGCGCCGTATGGGATGGGGGGGGGGGGGCGAACACTGCAGGTTTTTATAAACTGTGGGTGCAAAACCCTGGACCATCTGCTGTTTTATTTAGCTGCTGTGGACGCACTGTGCATGCGTGTGTGAAACTATTGTGCTCTGTCTGCCCTCAGTGCGGTCGGAGCACGGCATCCGCTACATGAAGCTGCCCTCCGTCTCCAGCGCGTCGTCCGTGCTGCGGTTCCTGGAGAACATGTGCCAGCATCTGGAGAGTGACAGTTTGTTCAGCTCACAGCCTTTCAGCCCCTTCGCCAACAACACGCGCTTCTACAACAGAACCAAGTCAGGTGGGGAAACGCATGCAAAGAGCAACTACAAGAGATTGTACACAACCAGTTCAGCCATCCTTGACTCAGCTCCACGCAACACTGGTCTCTTTGATACATGTAATCAAAAGGGGAAGTTTAAACATTCTAAGTCGATTGTAAACTTCTTTTATTTCGGCTTGTGTTTTGCGTTTGGGGCATTAAAAAGCTAGTTGGTGTTATATTTTGCACTCTTGAATACCAGTTGGCCTAAATGCTGCCCAGCAAAGGAAAATCTTGGCTTTAAAGTCAAATTATACACACACACGTAACTGTCTTAATATTGTGTGGGTCCCTTTTTTTTTTTACAGTCTCGTATGTGACATAAAGAGTCACTGAGTTCTCAGTTCTCAGAGAATTCTCAGAGAATTGTCCCATCATTCTCTGAGAATGAGCCATAACTGCCTTTCACCAGCAAGCCTTCAACTCTTCACATGCATAAATGAGCCATTGGCTGCCCGTGACTCTGTCTCCAGTTCACACCACTTTTCTTTTCCTTAGATCAGTTTTTATAGATACTGAGCACTGCAACAACCTGGAACAACCCGCAGGAGCTACAGTTTCAGAGATGCTCTGACCCAGTCATGATTTGGACTCGTTAAACTCACTGAAAACCTCACAATTGTTCGTTATTCCAACCAACTTTGAAACGAAAATGTATGTGCACCATGACAACGTCGGAACTATTCCAGATACCATTCTGTACATGAATGGAAATCACTGTTTTTAAATAATTGTGGAAACAAATAAAACATTTTCCCAACTCGGAGAGAACATCTCACGTCTGTGTAGTTTAGACTTGGATAATGCAAACTATAACAAGTAGTTAATTTGCATCCGTGTTATTATTATTATTATTATTTTTTTTTTTACATTTCAGCTTGAAAGCCTGAGCATTCAGGTCTATGCATCTGTGAAACAACATAGAAATGCGCTTTCTTTCCCAGGGCTGTGAGAACTGAATGACACAATGCTTTTTGGAACTCTTGCAGCTTCTTTGTAAAGCTTATTTTTTCTTGTGTGACACCCAATAACTATTGTGTTATTGGTTGGAAATTTGATGTGAAAAAAAAAAACCCTCATCCACAGGAATTCTTCACTTATTTTTCTCTGGAAATGTGAAATGTCCTGGTCACAACTAACTTTGCCCTTGCCGCTTGGATATTTTTTTTTAACAGTGCGCATCAACTTGGAGGTGGCAAACTATGGCAATGAATGAAAGCAGGAGGACAATAATTGTGACGATAAGGGGCGACAAAGACTGTGCAAATTCGAAAAATGGAAAAACAGCCAAACCACTTACTTTTGGGAAATGGCCCTCCTTATAAAAGTCCCAAGACTGGTCTGGCCCACATGTGGCATATATAAATATAGTTAATGGTTTACAGATGACAGACAAACGGCTCTGAGCTGCGGTAGTAACAGTAAAGTCCTCTGGATTGTTAATAGATCAAATAGAAGATTACATTTATTTTTTTATACATTCAGCTCCATTTATAACATACCAATCTCATGGCACCTTTACAGACAAAAACTCAATAATCCCACATGAGCAAGAACTGGTGACCATCAAGAGAGGAGAAAAAAAAAAACTGGAAGAAACCTCTAAAAAACCCAGCAGAGGTGGCAGCTTTATTGTTGTAGTGTTTAGGAGTGAGAGATAAGACTGATATCAGAAACCTCACTTGCTGCAGACTTGGCTGTTGAGTGAGAGCACAAACAGCAGGGAAACAAGTCTGTAACAGTGAGGCTCTTTTTTTATTTATTTTATTTTATTTTATTGTTCAGATGTATATTTCATGGCCTTAAAAATTCCCATCTTCCTTCTTGAAACAGAACCCGCGTCCGTCACAGAGAACGGCCTGTCTAATGACGATTCCACAAAGGACCCGACTCCCAACACACGCCCCCGTCACACCACATCAGACTTCAGAGCAGCAAAGAGAGAGCGGCCATATTACCCCGGACACACACAAACGCCACCGCCCCTGCGACGTGTCAGCTCCAACCCGACCGAGCTGGGCCCGATGTGTGCGCACAGACGAGTGGAGGGTAGGGGTAAAAAAAAAAACATTAAATGACTAAACCACACCCTGAAACACCGGGCCAGATAGAGCCTCCCTTGGAAGAGAAATGTCATTGAGCATTAGTTTCCTTATATTATACTGGGATTCAAAATTGTGACATTTTTAACCAAGATCAGCCAGTTATTAGGCTAAAAAAAAAAACACATTTTCCACCGTAACACATGACTATTTCGGTCGTTTCAATAATCCCAATTTGACATTTCTTAGTCTGCTTGACAACCATCACGTTACAACAGCGCTCAAGCCACCAGATTTACCTCATAATAATCGGCGTGTTTCCGTTTGTCTTCGCGCAACAGCGAGTTCAACAACAGGTCCCGACCACGTGAAGCAGGACAAGGAGGGTTCGGCGACCAACGCGTCGTCCTGGTCGGTCGACGACGTCATACGATTTGTCCAAGAGGCCGACCCGCAGACTCTCGGCCCGCACGTCGAACTGTTCAGGAAGCACGTGAGTACTTTTAAATAATCGTTCAACACCCAAACGGAGTCATTACTTTGTGTCACATGCTGATGACGTGCGTCCCCCCCCCCCCCACGCAGGAAATTGACGGCAAGGCACTGATGTTGCTGCGCAGCGACGTCATCATGAAGTACATGGGCCTGAAGCTCGGCCCCGCCCTCAAACTCTGTCACCACATCGAGAAGCTGAAACAGACCAAGCAGTAGAGGACGGAGACACACAAAGTCGTATTACCCTGGACGTATAGTACAAAGTTGTAGCTACCCGAGGAAAAGGGCACAGAGGAGGTTGCTTCCCCGGCATTTGGGGGGGGGGGGGGGGTTTGAGGGCATTGAGCAACCTGAAGAGAGTTTTCATTTGTAAATTTTGTACTGGAAAACTATTGCGTGAGCTGAGGCTGACCGACTTGCTAAAGTATTTAGCATTAGTCTTAGAACTCTATTTATGTGGACAAGATGGAAGCAGTACGTAGACTTTCATGTTGGGAAATTCTGTTGTATTATTATACAAATGTGAAAAATCAAGTAACTAAGCCTGACATTTCCTTTCCTCACCTCAGTGTTTCAAAAACCCTACTTCCTACCCTTCCTTTTTTTTCTTTTTCTTTTTTTTGTTTTAAACTTTACAAACCACAGATACATAGTACATGATCATTCTCATAGTGGTCGTGACAAATGTTTGAACATGAGTGAATTTTGTTAATGTTTGTATCTTTTTGCCTTATTCTGAATAACTGGAGGCGACACTTCATCATTTTATATTAGTTTACCTCTACAGTTGTTCTTATCTGTTCTGACATCTGGCTTGTAAAATCTTTAATGTCCCTAGTGTAGAACTACAGACAAGGAGATTTAGTTCAGGTACTAGCAGTGGACGTCTCTCTCTCTCTCTGCATCATTTGTAACAATGCAATAAAGTTTCTGGATGACGGCTTCTGTTACAGACTGTCAAAGCTTGTTTATGCATGCCAGCGAATGTATAAAGTCAGGTACTGGATACGAGGAGTGCCTCAGTAGTGGGAAAGAGGAAGATTTAAAGGGTTTTAATCCAATAAGAGGTGGACTCGTCTTTTTATTACGTGTGTTATTGAAATAATAATACTTTCTACTGTACTCAAATATGTTTAATTGGTCAGGCACCTCAGTGTGTGTTATCTCATTTTTGGTCAAATATCTTGAAGATGTAATAAGTCTGCAGCACAAACCAGATACTAAAGGCTGATTTTTAAACTTTTTTTTTTTTCTTCTTCTTTTTTGTCTGTATGCTGGAAGACAGTCAAGCTGGACCATTTCAGCTTGAGCACTTATGTGGCTACATGATTGTATTATGCTTTGA
Source organism: Blennius ocellaris (assembly GCF_963422515.1). Lineage (NCBI taxonomy): Eukaryota > Metazoa > Chordata > Actinopteri > Blenniiformes > Blenniidae > Blennius > Blennius ocellaris. The sequence continues at coordinate 29,859,005 of NC_137650.1, read as the reverse complement.
CAGTCACACACTCGTGAAATTCCCTTACAGTGACTGAAATACTGACAGTATTTTTGACACTGTAATTGGCGATGACGTTTTGAGTGCTATTCAGAAAGGTAAGCAGCTCTTTCCTGAGAGGGCACACGACGGAAGAGCTGTTTTTTATAGACTAAAGCGAGAACGTTGGGTTGTTTTTTTGGGGCGGAGGGGGATATAATTTAATTTCGTACTGTAACAAAGTGTATCAACACGTATGAAACTAAGTGTAATCATTTGTTTTCCCGCCTGAAATTTTTTTGTGTGTGTGTGTGTGCACCATCGATCGACTACCTACGGGACGATATCGTGTCTGAATTATTCACATCACAAAGTGTTTGTCCATCTTTGATGGTAGAAATACTCATTTTTTTCTGAACATTTCAGAACCATTTTGAACCAAATCGTTTGTTTTCTGGCTGCATTTTCCCCCACTGTTGCTCTCCAGTAGTGGTAACAAGTCGATACTTGAAGCCATCTTTGCTTTAATGTGAAACTCAGGTTTTAGTAAATTGTTTTACATCATTAGCATTTTTTGTGTTCATTGCGACAACGTTGAGGGAGCACAATTACCGGTTGTGTATATTTTTTTATTGCCTTGTCATCTTTCGCTCCACCGCATCTCTTTTTGTGTGTGTATATATACAACTTTTTACTGTAAATTCAACAAAAGATGTTTGTTAAATATGTTTGATATGCATTCACACAATTAAACATTTGTTTAAATCACACCAGTGTTTTGGGACGTTAGCATAAATCCAACATAGCAGTTCGGGTTGTTTTTTTTGTCAGTTGTGCAGCATTGGTTTCCAACCTTTTAACCTTTGACCGTCTGAAACAGGAGGGTCCACTTACAACCTGTCAATAGTGGTTGCTTTTGTTTTGAGTCTTGGCCCAATAAGATGATCCCATTTTCTTTTTTAGATGCATGTAAAAAAAAACATGATGTATTTCACCATAATCTGTGATGAACACTCTATGCTATAATCGCTTTAGTTTCATTTTGTCACGATCCCGCCGCTCCTCAGTTTTCTCTCGTGACCTCAAAGGGCATCCCAACCCCCATCCTCCAGACCAATAATGCAGCGGGTTAAATTGATTCATTGAGCCTAAATATAATTAGGGAACGAAGAGGGTGGGAAAGAAGATTTTATGTAAGAAGGAGTTCTTTTTTCTTTTCTTTTTTTTTTTTTTTTAAGGCTGGGCACCAGGCACTTGCAGAATGTAACATCTTATTACTTTTACTTGTTGTTTGACAGTTTGTATGTATGAGCCTGGGGCATGAAGGAGTTCAAGGGTCAAAGGATCATGGATGTCTCATTTAAGGAAAGTGGCAGTCCAATAGGAACCATTGTTCAAAGGATCAGTGAGTTCAGCGAGCTCACCAGCAGTGCTCAGAATAAACAGGCTCATTATGATCCCCACAGATTCTTTAAAGATTGTACATGTTTTGAGTTTGTGAAGCCAACTCTGTTCGTACGGCAATGGCCCTGCTGAAGGCTGCGCTTGGCTAACACGTGTTTACAATTGTATAAGGAATAAACAATGTGGAATAAATAGTTTATGCAGCCTTGGGAAAGCCAGAGGCTTGGGGCCAACATATTTAAAAACAGAGGATCAAAAGTAAGCTACTTCTTAACCTTAAATTACTACTTTCCAAAGAAGTCCTGTGCTTTCTTAAATGAAGCAAACAAAACATCTGTCAACTCAGTCCCTGTGAGTTTCCAGTGAGCACTTTTTTTTGTTGTTGCTTTTTTTCTGTGTTCACTCCAGCAAATTCCTCCATCTGGAGGGTAAACACTTTTTCTAAAAACAAAAATACATTCACTTGCTGTTGAGTAATCCTAAATATGGAGCTCTTGCGGCATATAGGAGCACATTTTACAGTAGTGACCAAGAAAAAAAAACATTTTTCACGTACAAGGCAGTAGTGACACAATAGTACAGAAATGCTTCATAAGATATAATTCAAGGTCCAGAGTTCTACTTTTAAAACCAATCCCTGCTAACAATGGGTAAATATATCTGATATCTGACTTTGCATATTTTCTCCTGATGGTTTCCTTCCACATTACAAAAACATGTATTTGAGGTAACTTCTATAATTGTTCAACTCTCATACTAAAATGTGATGCCTATATATTTATACATACTTTTTATTTTAAAAAAGGAAATTAAAACTTTTCAGCTTTAGTCGTGAATGTTGCACAAAACAAATTCCTCAGGTTATGGTTCCCACTTTGACTACACTAATAGAAATAACGTATTGATGTTTTATTAATGGAATGGAGTGACTGTATAATTAAATAACACAGCACTCAAAAACTTGCAAGGAAAGGAAAAAAAAAAACGTCCCGTTTTTCAGTGAGAAGCAGTTTTAACAAACCACATAAAGTTCACATAAATTTCCCAGCTGCACTTAAACGCACTTGCCACGAAAACTACACGTGAGGAAACAAAACAGCCAGAAAACTTACTAACAACATGTTTTATAAAAGGTAAGATAACGGATATTTAAGGCGGATGAACCACGCTGTTGTACATCTTTTGTCATGAGATCAAGTTAATTTAGCTTCATAATGCTAAAGCTAGTGCTTCAATCAGCTAATTACTATAAGGAGCTAATAAACTCATATGCAAAATATTATTTTACTAATGGCATTTACCGCCAGCAGGATCACACTTAGTCCTTACAGCAAAACAAGTTATGAAGTTGAACTGGGCTTAGAGCCGCTCTATGTGGGGTTTGCATGTTCATGCATGTTCTTTGCATGGGTTTATTACCATGACTGTCCATTGGGTGAATTCATATCTCCACATTGACCATAGATGTGTGTGATAATCACTTAAAAAACACATTTAAATTTTTTTTTTAAATGATAGGATTTAGTTCCCTGGGCCCAGCACTGATTCTGCAACATGAAAACACTGCCACCTAGTGGAGAGAGTTTCTCGGTGCATTTTATTCTGACAAGGAGAAAATGTCACACAAACGTTCTTCCGTTTCATTGCAATCACATTTATTGGCGTTCTTTTCTATGCACAGTTACTAAGCAGCCTGATGAGCTGTTAAAATGAATTAGATATAGAATGATGGAATTTTCACAATGTTGTAGCCCCTCCCCCCAAAAATAAATACAAGACTGAAGGGGTTGCACAGCTCCAAAATATACAAAGGCTTGGAAATTATCATGTAAACTTTGAAAAAAAAAAAAAAAAACCTTTTTGTTTTTAATCTTTTATTGGTTTATTTTACAAAAGAATGAATTTGCAACATTTTTTTTCTTTAAAAACCTATTTACAGTTTTATACAAAAATACAAAAGTGATTTAAATCTGTAAGTCCTAGCTAGTTTTAAACATGGAGCTTTTTTTTTTTTTTTTTTTTTTAACAGTTTGTCTTCAGTGTCTTTTTTTCTTCCCTCATATATTTTTTAAAGTCTGTTTAGTGTTATTCCATACTGTACACCTCTGAATAAAAATATGAATTGGCTGTTACTATACTTCACCTTAGGGCAAAACTTGTGTGCAGATGTTGGACACAGGTTAGGAAAAGTATCTAAAAAAAAAACAAACCCCAAAAGATTCTTCTTCCTTTTGTTGTATTCCCAAGCTGCTGAGGACTCGAGAGGGCGAAATGAGTGCTGAACTACAGTCAGTATGGCAAACGTAAACGCTTGTTTGGAATCAAATTGTGTCCACCAATCCGCTATCCACTGCTTTTTATTTTTTATTTTTTTATTTTTATTACAAATAACAGAACGACTTTTAAAATACCCCTATAGTGTCAGGTACAGTATGGAAAAAAATCACACTAAACAAGCATTCTAGCATTTGTAAAATTTGAAACTCACAGAGTTACATTGCATTTTTCATGTAATACTGTATAAAGCCTTAAGATCTGTTTACTTAATTCATTCAGAAATTTGTCAGAATAAAAAAAGTGTGGCATTAGTCAAAACCAGAGTTTGTCTTTCTGAACAGATCAAAAAATTATGAATGGATTTCTTCTTCTCCCCCCCCCCCACCCCGAATTGCACATTTTATCCAAAGTAACTCTTCCGTAGATGCACTTCAAATGTAACCCGCAGTTTCTCCTGGAAAACGTTTCTCTCGCCTCCGCAGCTCCAGCACGACTAGGACGCGTCACAAAGGTTTTCAGATTAACCCCTCTCCACAAATTCTGCATCGTCTTCTTTACAGTCTCTTACACGTATGATTGTCCAGTGAGTAGATATACAGTACAAGATAAACCCCTGTTTGTGATCACGACTATACAGAACAGAATTAGCCAGACAGTTTGTACATCTATAGAACACACTATTGAACTTGACATTTCAACAGAAAATACAGAATCTTTTTTTCTCATGGAGACATCCCTCAGATTAAAAAATAATGATTTTGGTGGTGTCCTTTTTTCTTTTTCCCCTTTACTTATTGCATGCGATAGAAAACACAACAAATAAAACAATGGACAGGAACAAGTGCGCTTTAGCAATATGGGTATGATGAATGTAAAATTCTAATAATCAGTTCACAGCTTTTTTACTCTCTCCATCTTACACAGTGTCAGTTCTGCAATTGAAATTCGCTGAGTATCAAACAGTTGTGGTTTGTTATCTATCTATCTATCTATCTATCTATCTATCTATCTATCTATCTATCTATCTATCTATCTATCTATCTATCTATCGAGCATTTACAATAAAACAGTAATATGCTTGCTGAGGTATTCACAGAATACAGTGAATGGTTTCTATTGAAGTACAGTCTCTGGATGTGATGCCAGTAGTGTGTGTGCCTGTGTGTGTGTGTGTTGTGTGTGTGTTGTGTTTGCTGTGTTAGGCAGGTGAGAGTTCAAGCTTTCTACGGATGATAGTTTGCTTCTGTAACGCTCCGGATATTCTACATGCGCAACATCGACTTGGATAGATGAGAAAGTTTTTCCGGCACACTCTTACACCCCCCCCCCCCCCCCCCCCTCCCACCCACCCCGTGTGTTGGTTTGAAAAAAGGCTGCATCAGTACAAAGGGTACGTTGCTGATTTGTAAAATACTGGTGGTGTGTAGTATGGTGGTTTCCTTCGCTTGTCTCCTGTCTTTCAGGTTTTAGTGATATGAGGTCTGGAGGGTAAGACAGAATGGTTTTGCACCAGCCGCTGGGTTTCAGCTTTCACCTGTCTAATGCTACTGGGTCAGTGCAAATGAAGGAGAGGCAACAAGGAGAGGAAAACAGTGTACATTGCTAAGATTTGTGTGTGATGTTGTCAGTGAGACCTGTTCTTCTTTGCTACACTCAGATTGATTCCCTATAAAATTTCTGCTCGTCATTTTATATAGATATGAGTTTTCTTTTTTTTTTAATATTCAGTACAAATATACATATGCATTTCATTATAAGATATATTTTTCTTTTCAAGGAATATTCTTGAAGGATCATGAAGTGCAAAAGTGAGGTCGGTTCTTGGAAAGCCTTTCCAAATTAACCTCGAGTCTAACCGATTGGGGACCTTCTAAAGCATTTTCACCGTCTGCACTCAATGGTATACCTAAATCTGCTTTGAAATGCGCCTTTTCCACTTCGTGTCAGCACAGCGAGACTGGCCAGCTGTTGGAAAAGCTTTAATCAGTTCAAGCGTACTAAGGTTGGGTACAAGTAAGTATGTGATTGAATTCCGGTGGGACATGGCACAGCTCCATGTCTTAAGAGCAGGCACCGAGAAATGCCCTGCTTACAACCACCTCTCGTAGAGAAAGGCCACTGTGCGATTGTCCAAAATTAGCCTGCATCTCAGACAAATAGGCATAAGCCCTTTGCTCCTTCTCAGACACTCAAATCCAACAATTTAGATCACTGGCAACGTGGCACAAATGTCACTTAAATCTTTCCCCCATGAAAGAAGTATTATTAATATAATACAAAAGAACCACAAAACAAATGTCAACAGAAACCAGGATCCAGGGGATGTTTCCATATAGGGTCATGCAACATGGTGAACTTTTATCATCATGTTCTGAGGTGCAATTTTACAAAAATACATGCATTATGTTATTATTATTATTATTATTATTTTTTTTTTGGATATAATTTATGTGAAGAAATATATGATTGGCTCTGCGTGATATACTTTCTATGCCCGGTCTGCAGATGGAAATATACTAGATCAGTTGGTGCTGTGTTTACATGTTGTTAGTCACTTTCACAATGAAACAACCCTTGCTTATTGGCAGGAATATTGAGTATGGACTCTGGGAAGTCTAGCTAATGCCAGACACCATCAGTTGAAAGAAAAATAACCGCCATAAGAATTCAATTTTCTTTCTTTTCTTTTTTTTGTTATAAGAAAGCAGTTCCTCAGCGACACACCCACACCATTCAAAACACAAGAAGTAAAAAAATGTCAGTGGATGTCCCATGTGTTTCTCCATGCACACTCGCTTTGTGTGTCTGTACTCCACAAAATGTCTTTTGCTTTATATATATATATTTTTTAAAACATTTGGGACCTTTTTTTTTTTTTAATTAGTATTTCTTTTCTTTTTTGTTGTTGTTAAAAAGACAGTTCAATCAAAATAAGTCTTGCACTTTTAGCTATGAGGGAGCACTTCATTAGATAATACTGTATTTAGGAGTATCCTCAATGTTTTCATAATCATCCCTTCCCTTTTCAGTATGTCACAACAGTCTTGACCCCCTTGAATAGATTAGTATATCCACAACTGGGCCAGATTGTGTGTGTCACAAGAATGACACTATTGGCTACGAGAGATGACAAAAAGGGGCCATTTCCAATCTATGGATAGATGACATACGCCCTATTGTGGTTTTAAGATGACCTGTCATCATGGGGGCTACCGTCTGAGTTCTCCGTCTCCCCTTCAGAAATGGCTTGCATGGGGGCTGTGTAGAGGCGGCTGCGGGTGCTGTAGCGGCTGCTGTTGGCTACAGGTGGGATCCGAGAACGTCCCTGTCGAGACGCAGCTGACATAGGCAGGGTTTTGGGCGTGAAACTCTCAGAGTTTGCCCTGGGAAAAAGTCCCGGTATCTGGATTGGTTCCAGGCCGGGAATAGGGGGCTCTTGGAGTGTCGAAGGAGGTTCCTCAGCCTGCCTCATGGGTCCTTCCTGAAGGGACTCCCCTGGTGTTTTTGGGGTGATGGGGCTTTTCAGAATCTCTGTAGCCGACATGCGGTAGCTCGAATCGGACCTGCTACCCTTTTTCAGCAGCAGGAGTTTAAACTCCTCGTTGGATGTGCTGGACTTCTTGGCGCTGCGGTAGATTGGCACGGGGGCTCTTTGCGAACCTGCAGCCATGGCTAAAGTAGGTGGAATGTTGAGAGGAGGGGCCGGTGGGATCACGACAGCGACGACATTGCTTGGGGGCACCGGAGCTGCCGGGCATAGACGGGACTTCATGTTCAGGTCCCCTGAATCTTTACGGCCGAGGACCTTTCTCTTGGATCTGTATGATCATTTAAAATAAAAATAAAAAAATTGTAAGTTTAGGCAATAGCTAAAAAGTTCACATACACAAACAATTTAACAAATAGCAATGGATTGAACTGATTCTGCATTACAATCTCTGGAATAAATAGAAAACGAAACATCACTTGAAATCGACTGACAAAAGTACAGCACCTGTGTATCATTGCAAACAGGTCCTCAGTAGTTCGAGTCTTGTTGGGTGATGTGAGAATGATGTCATCATCCACTTTGGTGTCATCCATCATTGGCGAGAGCGAATTATCACTCGGTGTGGAATCTGCAGCACACAACATCCATATCACACATCTTACACACCGGCTTACTAACCATTGCATGCAAAGTCCTTGAAAAGGATGTTCCTCAAACAGTCCCTCCAAAAGAGCCTAAGCTTGTATTTATATGTCTATTCAATCTGCATCCTGCCTTTGACCATAGTCTGTTGGGATTGATGGACGATGTAGTTGTATTATATGTATGTGATATTATTACATTATACCAGCTAGTATCAAAATGTGGCGAAACATTTACATAGAATGAAAACCTTGAAAGAGTGAGCCCAATCATAGTGCTACAGAATCGTGCCATTGCTCCAGCTTTGACAATGATAAGAAGCTGCTACCAAAGATAAGCTGTGTTGTGTTTTTGTAAGATGTAACTTTTTGGTGCTTCGTACTCACTTCATTCGCTTTAAGAACTACAAATCTCACAGGGGACTTTTATTAACAACATCATTAAAGCCCAGGATTTGCAGCTGATTAAAATTACAATCAAACAGTTGCAGCTATTTGTATAATATGTTGTATGTTTTCCAATGCTGTTGGTTAGCCAGTAAATAAATACACAATTTGAAGTTGCAGGAAGTTGCAACACGATCCTTAAAATCCTCTCAGAAAAATCAAGATATTTTTCCCTAAATGTATAATAATACCATGAATGGAAAAGTTTAAACCCCATTCTTTCGTTATGATCAAATTTGTTCTGTGATAAAAAAAAACAACATTTGTATAAATGACATCTTGAATATAAATAATTTTTTTTTTAAATGTTTCCCCAATAAATGCTATTACTTATAGGCTTCTTGTAACTTGCATTTTTTAAGGTTCTTACAATATCCCACAGAAAATAAGATAATTAAAAATTATGAAATGCTTCAAGCCCCAATACTCTGTTATCGACCAAGTCGTTAGTTAATTTTAATTAAAAGCCAACCTTTACTGAAGTAATCCTCTGTGTCAGGAGTCGTGGAGTCATCTTTGCTCTCATGTAGGTGATACTGATGGGCACTTCTGGTAGCACCTGATGTCACTTCCTCCTCTTCTTCCTGCTCCGCTTGTCCGAATTTCCTTGCATCGCTGATTAGGTAAGGATGCGATGTCTCCAGTGTGTTACCAGGCACTTTGACAGGACTAGCCCAGGGCCCTGAGTCTAAGTGGGATCCCCCAGTAAACTCATATGCTGGGGGTGGAGGGTGGTCTGATCGCATGCCTCCTCTGTAACATGCAGCCCTCGGTGGCTCTTTCACTAGCTCTTCCTCTTCTTCCTCTTCCTCTTCGTCATCATCATCATCCTGGGAAAATGAACGCTCCCCCAAAACCCTAAACTCAGGATGTGCGTGAGTTGAGTGGGTGAGCCCTCTGAACTCTGTGTGGGAGTGGATATGTGTATGTAAATCCACCGGCGAAGGGTGAGGGGCACGTGGCACAGGTCGATGCAGGGGTGAGCTGTCCTCATGATCTGATGACGGGTCCATTCGAGCTCTGAAAGCTGTCATCGCCCAAAACGTTCCAGGTCCATAGCGGTCCTGTCTGAGTAGCAAGCTTTCGTAGGATGGAGGCCCATCAGGGTGTCGGCCAGGGGGAGTTGGTTGTGAATGTTCTGGGGATGAACTGAAGTCATGACATGGGGGTCTTGGAGGTGGTCTGCGTGGAGGCAGAGGCCTAGTGTTAATAGGAGGGGGAGCCAGAGTGGCACCAATTGGGGGACATTTGGGTCTTGTAGCATTATCTGTTGAACATGTTGTTTCCTGGTCTGGTGTGGAAGTGCTCTGTTGATCATTAGACTGGTTAATAGGATGTAGCTGCACTGAGCGAAGAGCAGCTGGGGTAATCACTAGCAGATTTGAGCTGGGAATTGTTGAGGCAGAATTTGAATTTGATGGAGGGTTTGTATTCGGAGCCTCATGAGTCAAAAGTTTTGTTCCAGTGGCGAGAACATTTACAACTCTGTGTTTGCTGTGGTGAAGTGTGTGCATGTGGTGCGTCCGGTGAGACAGTGTGTGTCTGACATAGCCACCATGGAGAACATTAAGATCAAGTTGGGAAGGTGGAGGTGGAAAGTCTGGGTCTCTTTTATAGCAAGAGGAAATGGAAGCGCCATCTCTGGGGAAGTGCTGCAGGGAAGAGAGAGAAGACTTCCTCTCTGGCACTTTGGGCTTTCTTTTGCCAGTTGAAGGAGATAGTGGTCCTGGGAAGAATGCTGCTGAAGATGATGGCAAGGTTGAGGTTGGAGTCTCTGATTGGCTGGAATAACCACTTGATGGTGATGCAAGGCCAGCCAGCTTCTCTGGTGAGCCAAGTTTGAAGTCTCCGGGAGGGAGAGGTGGACTAGCTGCCCGAATCTCACAGGGCTGAACAGGGGCCTGGGTTTGGGTTTCTGTGGAGGAGGAAGAGCTGTCTGGTGACTTGATGCACTCCATGACAGTAGTACCTGTGGCTGTGCTTGAGTTGGACATAGAAGTGTACTCACCATTGTTCGACTTCAGCTCATTGTTGTGCAGCCACAGGTCTGCATAGTCAGATTGCACAGCACCTTCGTCCTTAAATGAGTGCGTGTCTGCCGAACTAAAGGACATGGGCTCTACTATATCCACAGTTCCACCTAGTCCCATACCCCAAGCTCCCAAAGGCTCTGCCACCAAACAAGATGTCTGTAACGGTTCTGGAGCACCCCCAAGCTCTAGGTCCAGTTCCAGCTTTATATCTGTGGAAGACAAGGTCAGCTCTTGTTCACTAACCATCTTTGGTTGATCCTGATCGGCCTGTGTATCCGTTCCAACGTCAACATAACTACTGGTCTCCTTCAGTGAAGAGGTCCTCTTGGGTGGTGGAGGCTTGACTTTTGGTTTTCTTAATGGACGACAGGTCCTTCCCAAGGTCATAGTGCCTGATCTGAAGTCGGCTGATCGCTGGGGGTAAGCCCCGTGTGTTAGTGGTGCTGCCACAGTGTTGGTCTGAGCACAGTCAGGCCCTGGGTCTGCATAGTTATATGTGTATGTTCTGTAACTCTGATTACAGTCCCCGAAATGCACAGAGGAGGAGTAGAAACCTTCAGTGTCAGTTGAGTAATGAGAGCCAACCTCTTTATCTGTGTTGCTAGTCTTATCACTGAAACTAGACTGGTCTTCAAGACTATGTTTCGAGCTGTACTCCTGAGCTAACCCATGGCTCCGGCTCAGGGTTTGGGTCTGGTCAGGATCATGGTCTGGATCTGTCTGGTCTTGGTCTGGAGGATATGTCCACTCGCCCTCACTAGCTGTACTGACCCCAGCATCATCCAATTGATCTGTGGCTGAGGATGTGAATGAGCTTGATCTGTGACCCTGTCCCTGGGGTCTGAGGTCAGAATGGTATGAGGGATCCAGGCTGAAGCCCTCATCAATGGCATTGGGGACAGTGTTTAGAGACAGCTCTGAATCACAGTGGGATGAGCCCGTCAGGGGTGGAGAAGAGGGTGGTGGGATGGTTTCAGATGTTTGTGAGGGACAGGTAGAGCTGGAACCACTCCAGTTCCCACTTGACGACTGGTGATCTTCCTTGTGGTCCACGTGGCTGCCGAGGACTCCTGTTGTAGACACTGAGTGAATGGGACTGCTGAAAGTATCTGAACTGGATGAGATCTCACAACTACCCATGTCAGCCTTACGCGGTAACCGAGAACGGCCCCTCTCCATCCAGCTATGCTCTGGACTCCCACCTTCACCACCCCCTCGGTCTCTCTCCCCAGATCGCTGCATTCTTTTTAGGCTTCCAAGTTGCAGTGGCTCAGGAGCTGCCTGATCATCTGTACTCTCTTCTTCGTCCTTCATCAACATCATCTTCATGCGAGGACTAGGGCCAGATGGAATAAAATCCTCTGCTTCGTAAGGTGACAACTCTTCATCTTCGTCATCATCGTCATAATTGTCATCGTCATCTTCATCACTGTCCATCAGACGTCCACCCTCTCGTGGAAGACTACGCGAGCGCAAGCGTCCACCGTGGGTTGTAGTTGTGGTGTAAGTGGAGTCTGACTGGTCACCCAGGGAGGAAATGTTTCCAGTTGAATGGGACAGAGAGGCAGGAATTCCCTGATGACCACGTTGAGCTCTAATACGCCTTCTGGAGGGAGCAGCTGTACCTAAGATATGGGAAATAACAATATGTATATTGGGATCAGGGCAAGACCTAAACAGAAAAAGACAGTTACTAATAACTGTAAGTTTAGAGTGTTATACAGAAATAAGCTAGAAATCGATGGACTGCTGTTAAATGTCAAACATTTTCTTTTCCAATTAACTAACCTTGTTTGTATTTCAAATTTGAGTCTCAATCTGCTACATATAAACTTACATGCTATGAGGAAATCATCTGTCTGGCAGCCAGAATCACGGGTGTGATGAAGGCGACCACTGATTGAGAGGTCTTCTTGACAGAGAGAGAGTTGGTGTGGGTTAGCATGGATAATCACTGTGCGTTCTCTTGCTACGGGTGATTCATCTGAATCTGAAACAAAGACAAAAAGTGTGCATCTTATTCATCTCCACGTTAGTGACGTGATAACAACATATGCTAGTATGGCAGGCAAGCCTTAAACAGCAAAATTTAAAAGCTATCATAATCATATCATAATCTTTTTTTATAATAATCCTACAGACACCCCTTTTTCATGTTAGATCTATTTATCTCCTGAAATTGTACATGATGTACATTTGCTTCTAACCAATTGTCGACTGAATTGTTGAAACTGCATGGATTTTATCTATAGTTAAACAAGTTACAGTTGAAGAAGGTACTAGGTCAGGGGTGGCCAACTAGTCAGAGGCCAAAAGCCACAAAAATTACAGCGGAGAGCCACATCATATACACATGTGGATTTACAAATTCCATTTCTCACACAAACACCAAATGACAAAGTGAAAATACATACATAATATATGCTACATTTTCATATGGAATGACAATAGTTAGAAAACAGTTGGCAAGTTGTGGATTTACAGCATCAACAGGAATAATTTCACCCCCCCAGTCCACACAAATGTGCAGGGACCATCTGCAAATTGCACAACTGCTACAACAGCAAAGACATATACTACAAACCACATATCACTATCAAATTGAGTGTTGTAATATGACCAAGTGAAGGCTTCACTGCAATGAAAACCAGTCACGTTATTAGTTTTTTTTTGTGGTATGTGTCTTTGCTTTTGCAGCGGTTTGTAATTTGCAGATGGTCCCTGCACTCTGGTCAAGGCCAGCTGCTCATAGAGAACAATGTTGTTTCTGTTGCTCCAAAGACAAATACTTTTGACAAAATTAGCTCGTAGCATATTTCCTGCCTCACACCGATGTTAAAGAGGCAATATTTGTGTGTCGATGACGTTTCATTTAAGAGTAATTGATGCCAGAACTTCACCGAATTGCCCTCAGCAGGTGTATCTCAACTGTGTCTGGGTCTAATCCACCATTTAACTCCAATTTCCTCACATACATGGTCCGTGTGACGTATCAGAAGTGTGCATGTATCTGAGTCTTTGTATACTTGCCATTGTATGCTCTAACTAGCTCGGCATGCCAAAAATAGTCTTGCACCGGCTATGGTGTGCATATGCTTCTGTTAATTTATCATCCTCTGTTGTTCTCCAGTCGTTATTAACTTGTTCAGGCAGGCTTTGTGTTAAACTGAGTGACAATGTGAGTGAGAGGAACGTTGAGGTCGATAATGGTGCTGCTCTGCACTGAGTGATGCATTTGAGTACGAATTAGGAAAATCCAAACTGTGTTTCCATTAGAACTATTTATAGGTGGAAGTTATTGAATGAAAGCTGTGGATTTGCATCCCCTGTCCTCCACTACTAGTACTTTTTTAGTGCATTTTTAATCTGCCTTGCTAATCTGTTTACATATGATCTTTGAAAATGATTTCACCAACTCATTGGTATATTTGTAAGGTGTGCCAGGCAGTTCATCTTATAAATTAAAGTCAGGATAAAATAAAAACATGAATAAAAAAAAAAAAAGCAGCAATCATTTGTATAAATTCATTAATATTACCAATGTCGTAAAACATATTTTCAAGAAATGTGGTTGATAGTATACCCATGTCCTGTTGCACTCTTTTGGGTATTCCTGTGATAGTCTTCCTCCTCCTCAGCTTCCTTCTCCTCTGAAGAACTGACTGAGAGTGAACCAGAGAGCAGCGAGCACTTGCTTCCCTGTCAAACCCCACTCCTGAACATATAATAGAGAAGCCATGATACACATTAAAAGCCACATAATTTGAGTGTTAATATACAGCATCTACAGGTCCACATGGGGAATATACAGTACGTACTTATGATTGTTGTCAGTCCAGAAGCAATAACAGATTTATCAATAGTAACTCTTTGAATACTTGTCAATACTGTTGCCTCACAATCAGGAGATATGAGTCATGTGCCATGACTTCTCCTCATTTCTTGGTTTACCTGTGACATTAATGGGAATGATGCAGGACGAGATGGCATTACTATCACCAGACGCCTTCTGGTCTGATGGTGGGACATTTTCTTTTGACCAGTTTGTCTGTTTATCCTGGGTGGCGGGGGTACTGGGGGCAGAGGCCTTGGCTCTATTGCCTCCCAAGACTTCACCGTCTTCACTTTCCCCTGTCGAGGTAGCCTAGAAGAAAAAGAAAGATATTGTCGATGTCCAATGGACAGTAGGTCTTCAAGACATATTTTTCCACAAGTTATGTTTTTGTTGAAATAACTATATCTAATGCAGAGGGAGGTTCGAGAGGGAAAATATTAGACAATAATGGAAAAAAACTAAACTGAAACTTATGTAACCAGAGGATAAACAAAAAGATGAAACCACACAAAGGCTTGATACCTTTCTGTTCCATGGAATGAAGATGCAACCTTCAATAGGGTGAAGTGAGTAAAAGCACTCAAACTATAAACACAAAATCCAACAAAGGAAAATTATGAAAAACAAGAAGATATGAGTACATCAAAAGACTCAACAGTTCAAAATAAAAAAAATAAAAAAAGCAGAACTATAAACGTGCCAGATGAATGAAAGAGACAAAGCACAGCTTTATTTGGACTTTCCTAAAAAATTCTTTATCACTGCGCAAATATTAAACAGTGGATTTTTGCAACAGTTCATAGTGTTGTTTTATTTTACCTTTCTTTGGATCGTCTGAACATCTGCTTCTCTCCCTTGCCTCTCCTACAAGCGGAAAAAAAACCACGTACAGGCAAAGTTAGTGTGCTTGCATCAACGAAAATATGATCAAATTCTGTTTTCTGCCTCTGTTCTTGAATATTCTTACTTTTTTCTGTACCGTCTGGATCTCAGTTTCTCTCACAGTCCTCTCCTTCATGAGTTTCAAAGAACGAGAAGATTCCAGTTAAGAAGGAAAAAGAAAACTCCATGACACAACATACCAATATGCAGCAAACAATCGCCAATACAATGAAATAATTAAAACACATTTTGTGGCTGCTGTATGCACAGAGACTTGTTCGAAAAAATGTTACAGGAGGTGTTTATTGTTAATTTACAGAGAAAAATGTTTTGCTTTACCTTCCTCGGTTGATATTCTAACTCTCGCTCTCTCTCCGCTCTCTCTTGCTGCACGTCAACAAAAGAATGGTATACAGTGTCAGTTGATTCAAACACAATGACAATCAAAATTGTGAAAATATGAATATACAAAAGACAGAAAATACATATAAGAAAAATATGCAAACAGTCCATCCATCGAAGATGACAGATTTCTACTATTAGTCCACATCCGTAACTTGGTAATGCAATTTCCCAGTGTGTTATCCTCACCGCTCGAGCCAGGCGACTCCTCTGTTGCCTGCGGATGGTGTGTGGGGAAGGGAACGTGGGCATTGGGGGCGCCACTGAGATAGAGATGGTCACCCTGTTTCTCTCCCGGCTCGTGGATCGCTGCTGGCACTGTTGCTCATCTACGAAAAGCCCAAGCGTACAACATGGAAATTGACAAACCATAAAATGTGTACAAGATGTACAACAGCTGTGTTGTCTGGAGCGGCTCGCGTCACCTCGGTGTAGAGCTCTGAGGCTGAGCTGAGCGCTCCTGTGCAGCTCCTCCAGACATGGCGGTCGGGTACAGGGATGAAACACGTTGTGTTGCTGGTGCCACGGAGCCTGATAGTGAGCTGACAGCTTGCTCTCTATATCCAGATTGGACACCGCTAACAAGAGAGAGGAGAGAGAGAGAGAGAGAGAGAGAGAGGACAGGTTAAATGGAGTGTCAGTAGTATTTTTTTTTAAAATAAGATACTCTTGACTGGGGACCTTGTGAGTTTGGGATTTTAAAAATTGAAAAAACTTCTGCAAATGTCTCTATATTGGATGATTTCATATAATTTACTACGTACAATCAGGAAGAAGTGCGATTGTTCCCAAGCTTATGTTAATATTGTAACATAAGCCTCCAAGAAACTGAAAGTAATTGAATGATGGCCTAAATTCACACGTATTGCTGCTTTCCAGATTAATTTACAATGAATATGATAGTTATTACTCAGTTACTTTACATTCTAATATTTAGTGAATGCATTTGTGTCTATATACCAGTCACAGCTGGTATAAAGATTTCACAAACATATCGGTGTAAATGATATAGTGTGTGGCTGTCACAAAATGGAGAGTATTGGTTATCAAACAGGTTAAAGAGTGTTTTGGGAGATGTAAAGGGACAGCAAATGCTGCCATTATTGAAAAATGAATGTTAAAATACCTCAAGTCAAACCAAGCCTTATGTGTTTCTTCCCATCAGTTGGGCTGGATAAAAACAGTTTGCCCTCAAGCTTGCATTGGCTATAAACCAGCAGAGGAAGATAAAATCACCCACAGGTGACTCTGACCAGGCTGAAGCACGAAGTCAACAAGTGTAATGCATGTGGATGAATACATCCTCCGAAAGACCTGCAGCGCTGTCCTCAACACACTTTTATAACACTGACACATACAGAGAAATATTTGTTTCTTACCTATTCTCGTTTAGAGCACATTTATTTTGCTTCCTGAATCTGCAGGAAAAAGCACAACTCAGCTGTGATTCTATTTGTGTGGGTTTCTATTTTATTTGCAAGTAACTGCAACTGAATCTGACTTATACTTCCTGTGCAGATTGGCTTGTTGCTCTTGTCTTCTAAATTATATTCACAACCCTGTGTTTGCCTAGCAAGTAAAGCAATAGCGCTAATAACGTTTCCATTAGTCCAGCTGGAGTGTAAAGCGCCTTACTTTGCCCACAATGTGCTTTAATGGCATTGGTCACAGTTAAAACTTAATATTAAAACTACATTATAAACAGATCCAGAACAGGTTTCACATTTCGCCAACATTTTTTACATTGGTACTTCAGTGAGACCTGTCAACATGAACCAATAATAAATGGATAACAAATGAACTATGCATCCATTTTTCTTTGTCTTTTTATATATCACCTTACACAACTTGGGTTTGTGTCCAGCTGAGTATTGGAGAGGCAGGGTGCACCGTTTACAGCTCTCCAATCCATCACAGGGAGACTGACAACCACACACTCAGACAAGTTTAAAATCGCACATTAATATTACACACATGGTTTTGTACTGTGGGATTGCCCTAAAGTACCTGTAGGAAGCTCATGCAGAATTTTGTATATACTATATGTATTTAGTAAGATCACAACACAGTCTTTATTGTACTGTGCTGACAAAACATTACACTTTGCTGTAACCCACCAGCAGGTGGCAGCTAAATCCACCCCAGAAACACAATGATCTGCATGCACCAGCAGATCATTGTATATATTTTAAGGCGCTTCATTGCTAATAGCATGGAAGTGTATTATCAGAAATCACATAAATCTGTTTTTATCAGTGTTGTATAGTTTATTACAAAGAGTAATAGAACGACTGGTATTATCCACCCGTCTGACTTGCCATCAGAGACTCTTTAGCTTTTGTTATGAATCCTGTTCCCCCTTGTTTTAACTCTAAATTCAAAATGCTATTGTGTCTTTGAAAGCCACGCTGGACATCAGAAGCCAGGGAACCTTTCATTGCTTGTCAAGGCTTGAATTTGCCTGCAATTAAATCAGTGAGCTCACATCAGCAACATTCAGCTATTTTATCCAGAGGGTTAAAGAAGCACCCAGAGCCATCCCATTTACAGTAAACAAACAATTATTTATACAGCTTTCTGCTCTATTGACAGTCATACGCAGATGGAGCGACGTTAATGTTTACTGTGTCACAGCTTTTATTCATAGCGATGATGAAATTGTGTGCGCAGCAGGGGAAGAAGAATTAGACCTCAGTGTGGTCAGTGTGTTTGCTTCATTTAAAAGTTGAAATGATGAACTCTATAAAGATGTTGTGATTGTCTTATGCCTCAAAGAAAAAGATTTGTAAAGCTTTTAATGATTCATAGAGGGACAGATGAGGAAAAAAAAAATGTGTTCAGCACAAAGAAGGGTCCTCCTTGCAGACCTGCTTGCTGACCTAGTTGTTGCGACACAGTTTAATTACTGTTGCTTGCTCCCTGCTGGTATATCAGAATTGTTTGTATTCGTCTCTATATGCATGTGTATCGACAGACGGACGTGTAAAAATGCTGTGCTTTGAATGTTTATATGTTCTTTTACCAACGTTTCAAACCAAACCTTTAAGATCACAGTTAGTCCCTCGCCCCATTTCAAAAGAAAATAATGTCAGTTCGTAATTGTAAATTTGTATTTATCATAATTATCAGTGCTTTAAATGGAAACTAGAGTGATCACAGACAAAATATTGCTCCTTAGGTCAGGAAATGTGACTGTTTAATGTCCAAGTAACTGTTTTCTATTCCCTTTTATTCAACTTTGAATCAATGAGCTGGAGCCAATCACAGTAGACCATGTAGGAAAGCAGAACACACCTCTGACTGGACACTAGTCCATCACAGGGGCAACGCACATTCACGCAAATATAGTCACCCGTTAAGCACGTACACATGTGTTTGGCCGATTGTTAAAACCAGAGAACCCAGAAATAGCCACACACACAGGGAGAATGTGATAACTTCACACAGTACTCCAATATGCCTCACGATTATTTAATAAAAGTTTCTCTCTATTAAAATAAAAGACATGCTGATGGATCCAAACAATTCTAACAAATCATTTGGAGAATTTCCTTGAGATGTAACTAAAATCCAATACATCGGTGCTAAGTCCGCCCGCCTCACTAAACAAACACTATATACAATATTAATAATGTAGTATAATCAATAATTATTCCTTCTTGGCCACTTGGCCCAGTACCTCAGAAGTGTGTTGCCTGGCAGCGACTCAAATGGCCCAGAAAAGTCTCGGGGAAAGATACACCACTGAGCTGACTTCAGATTTGACACAGAAAACCTCCGAACTGGTGATCAGCAGAATTTCACTGAACGTTGTGTTGAGTTTCATCTCTCCCCCTTCTTGTCCATCATTCCAGTCAATTATAGCAAAAGGGGTAACCACTTCACACGTCTATGGTGGCATCCCCGTTATTAGCCACTCTATTCCTCCACAGCTTGTCTGCTGCTGTGTCTGAACTCATGCCTGTTCTAAGTGTGTGCTTCTATGTTTTTGTACGTGTACAGTGGTGTGGTGGTGAGCAGCCTCACCTCACAGTGAGAAGGTCCCACTTTGCACTTGTTTCTCAGTGTTTGCCCTGTAATGGACTGGTGACCTGTTCGCTGTGTATTCGTTTAGAGTCAGCTGGGATGGGCTCCTCCGCAATGTGGCCGAAAGTTAGTATATTTATGTTGACATTTTAATTGTCAACAGAGAGACCAAATTAAAATATGTTCTTTCATGTTTGCACCTTATGAATGGCAATAAAGCTGAATCTGAATCTGTTTTCCCCCCCTCATGATATTCGTAGGTGTGGAGTCTGCTGCTTCCAGCTTCATCAGCAGGAAAGGCACACAGCGCCAGAAATGACACCCGCAGAGAAGGAGGTCAGTGTATAACAAAAAAAAAAAGATAGACACGCAAAAACCATAATGTTATGCAAGTGCGTAATGTTACGAAGGTCCCAAAATACTCGAGGAAAAATGATTCACGGGTTACACAGTGTGTCGTTTCTTTCACATTTCCATAGCTTCCACCATGACGGTTATTTTCAATAGTTATTTTCTTGTAATAACAGTTTTTTTTGTTAGTTTTTTTTTACTTTTTCTTGATAGTATGAAGAAATCTGTTATTTTCCTAAAGTCTGATATCAATAATGAATAAAATAATAATCGCAGTTTGAATAGTGTCTCACCACAAAGCTGCCTACGACTGTACATATAAACTCATGCCAGATCACAACGTAACATACAGACAACTACAACTGTGACTCATGTAACTTGTAATCTGTATCATGGAGCAACGGTAAATTCCGAGACCATTCTGAATAACTGCTTGTTGGCTCGGTGCGAGGCTTGCAGGAGGATGTTTTTTTTTTTTTTTGGTTCAAGCTGAGGATCTTCCTCCTTCCTTTTTGCAGGTGCTCGATTAATGCAGCAGAGCTGGTGCAGATTTAAGAATTCAAAGAGAGCTTTGAGATGCCAATGAATGGGGTTCTTTGTAATAGCACCGTCAGGCTACTCTTCCCATTTATGTCTCGAAAATAGAGGGATAAATGGATTGATGGATTAATCAGCAAACAAAAAAGGCTTTCTGTGGACAGTTTACCTCACATTTTAAAGGCACTAAAATCTGCTTAATTGAACCTGAATATTAATGCACGGCAATAGAAAAAGTGCTTGCAAGTTACTAATTTCCAGTCTGTACATCAAATTACCTCTTCAGTCAGCCAACAGGATTGTTCAAACTTTGGAGGAACCTGGACCTTTAAGGCACTAAAAGACCTTTATATGTTCATAGAAGTATGAATTCATAGGTGATGAGACTCATGATATTAGTAAGGTGAGCTCAGCTGGGAATCTGCATCTGCACCCAGGTGTTATCTACCAGGACCACTTGACTGTCAATTCACCATGAAAGCCCCAGAATTATGGGATTGATTATTAGAAGAAAATAATACTGTCAGTGTTTACATCTGAGATGTACAGCTGGTAAATTACCAAAGCGATACTTAAAAGTATTTTTACACATCACTTCGGAGCCACCGCTACCTGGGTTGCCTTTGTGTTTTTACACATACAATGTTAAAAAAGAGCCACGTCAACAAAAACTACAAAGAAGATCAGGATTCAGACAACTTGACATGGCAATGAGGACAGCAACTTTTCCAGCAGCATGAATAAATGTTTCTCTTCTTCTTCTTCTTCTTCCTTTTTTACTCTCAGTCCAGATGTGAGTGAATGTAAGTCATTAGTAGAGAATGTATTAGGGTGTAACTGGGTCATTCGGCATACTCCCTGTGGCAGTAGCTGCAGAATCTTGTCATAGTAGACAGCTGTTATATAAGTAACACTCGCTGGGCAGTTCTGCTGAATAAAAACTGTTTGCACAGTTTGCGAGGGTATGACAGCTCATGCAATGCACCACTTTATCGGTGGTAACAAAGTGTGTTCCAGCCACAGAAACAACACAAACCTTATTCAAGCTCTAACTCATAATACAGGAGCTCAAACAGCATAATAGAATCAAAATCTTATTCTGTTGTTTTCATCTAAGTATCCTCAAAGTTATTACAGAATGACCGTGTCATTTCATAAATTAATGACCTCATTATGACTGATGATCACATAATCTTGTTTTTTGATTATTTGGTAAATTATTTGGTGGAGAACATAGAAAGTCATACCTATAGTCTGCTTGAGAAGTTTGGGAAAACCTTAAAATAATCAATCACTTGTGACAAGTTTGGACTGCGAAATGAAAAAAAAAAAAAAGAATCTAAAGATAATTTGGCCATGGCTGTACATTGTGAAAACATTTAAACTCAGCAACTCAATAGACAACTGCAAGAACATTTGCTTTCTTCTGAAATCTGAGATTTGATTCAACACGTTTATTCATGTTGAATTCAAGTAAAGATGAAACCATGTACTCCCCAAAACATTACTCTACACAAACTGTGAAATCACAGTAAAAAAAAAAAAAAAAAATGAGTTAATTAATTACCCAAAGTGCATTTTACTGAAAACACAGCCTGAATCTAATGACAGATGTCTGACCTAAGGAAATACATTCCGACAGTTTGTGAAAGATGAGTAATTTACTTGCAGTCACACCACCACACTAATGTACAGACAATGAGTACATAAAAGCTTTCTAACTACACGCTGATGATGCTGCTAACGGTACCTTTGGATTGGGCAGGGACGCAGCCTAAACCAAGACAAGCCAAAGCCATGTCCGGCAGCTGTCTGCTCTCCTGTCTCGCTTATCTTCTGTCCTCTTTTCCTCTCGCGCTCCTGCTTTCCCCCCCGCAGACTCCCGCTCAGGAGTTACGCCACCTCATTTGCTCCTGCCGATCTTCCTGAAACATTCCTGTGCAAGTCCAACATCCGGACTAACAACATCTGCAGACACAGACCCTTCCCCTTCCCCCTCCACCTCCTCACCCACCCACCTGCTGTCCCCCCCACCACCACCACCGCCACCCTCCCCACCGCCGCTCTCTCGCCTCCCTCCAGCTGACCCAACACGTCACCAAAACTGAAACATCTCCGCTTTGACCGCAGGACATGTGGAGGCTTGACTTTGACCAGGCTCAAGAGCCACATCACTCACGAGGAATAACACTCCTCCGCTTCGTCACTGGCTCTCCTGCATGTCGATTCCCTCGACTATTCACCCCTGTCTGCCTGTGTCAAATGGTAGGATCCTGCCTGAGCGTGGCCTGTCCCTGACAGTAATCTCTTTATGATGCAGTAATGTGTGTGTGTGTGTGTGTGTGTGTGTGTGTGGGGGGGGGGGGGGGGGGGGGGGCTCAGCCACAAAGTATTAATGTATTAATCCACCACATGCTGGGAGTATGTATCCTTCTATTGCTGCCATCAAAGAGTGATGATCTATGAGTGGGTTTGTGTTGATTGTCACATTATACATTGTGGGTTGATTATTATTATTACTTAATGTTGGTTAATTATAACAGTACGGTAAACGACGATGAAAGCCAACGAATCCACCTGTCGTTCAGTGTCCTCAAGGAAACTTTGTATTAGTGCTTCATACTGTGAGGAGTCAACATCCCCATGTGGTTACAAAATAAACACCATGAAGCACGCACACACACACAGTCAGACAGAGAGAGTGTATGAGCACCCTGCCCGGTAATCTGCTGTAATCTGGCGCTCTGGCAGTTCTCAGACTCGGGGTAGAGCTGGTGGAGCTGGCAGTCTGCTCGAGGAGCTTTCAGCCTCCCCATCATTCCCGGGAACGACACAAATGCACAGAAGCGCACACATCCATCTCCGCCACGTGTCTGCACACGCTCCACTGCAGCGGTCAGCAGCACAATGAGGAGAAAGAAACAACAACAACAACAACAACAAAAAAAACAAGGCTGTGAATATTAAATGTACAGACGTTACTTGCGGCTCGCCTCAGTTATTTACAGCAGATTTCCTAAACAAGGCTGCTGGGACGTCTTTAATAGCGCGCTGTCCCTGGGGTTATTTGTCAGCAGTGGTATTGAGTGATCTATGAAGCGTCAGTGCCAGATTGCAGCCCTTTCAACCGCATATTAACTGCTTCGTAACCTGAGCTTCTTGGATAGGACCCTAATGGCTCGTCCAGACTGAGGAGATTAGGCCAAATCACTATACCAGTGTCATCTTTTAAGTAACTTAAAGCACACTTTACAGACTTGTTTATTATGCGGGGGGAGGGGGGGGGGGGTCCTTGCCCATTTTATGTTTTATTAATGATCTGATGCCTTATGACAGTAGAGCTGGTGACAAACACAATGTCGTAATTATACGTTTGTGTGCTTCTTTGTTCTCACAAAATTAATAAATCCTTTTTCTCCTATTGCTTTTTCTCATCAACTCTTCACAGCTGCACACCTGCACTATTGTTCACCCCCCTCCTCCTCCTCCTCCTCCTCCTCCTCCTCAATCCCTCTATTATGCCCCTCTGACCTGCACAACGTCCATGCCGCAATAATTACGTGCACGTTTCTATTATGCCGTGAGACCTGTCTGAAACGGCAGAGGCCGGGCACATGAGCCGACAAAACAAGCAACAGCCTTGTTTCGTAGCAGCCGCTACGTCACAGCGAATCCAATGAGCCAGAGGTACTATCAACATAACAGCAGGTTAAACATTCAAGGGATTATTTCCTGGTTCTGCATTTGCAGTTTGCTCAATTTTAATAGACTGTATTAAAAGGGCTCTTGCGCTGCCCCTTAGTGGCACAACATGAACACTGCATGGACCATGTGAGTAGTCAAATCCACATCAATGAAAAAGTGGGTGTGTTTGTGGGCACTGTCATATTTTAATTATAGTTTCTGATATTAAGCGTGAATTATATGCAACACTGATGATATAACCCAACAGTCGGCTCTGCAGCTGGGAATGCTTTGATAAAACAAATGGGACAAATAGTCTCATGAACAGTACACCTTAATACACCAAATAGGACATTTTCTCCTCATAAACATCACAGTTTTTGAAAGTATGTCATCAAACTAGGATGCTGTGATAAAGAAAAACCCAAATATTCTCATTACTGATTTGTGAAACACCCTCTTTCGGAAAAATATTCATATACTGTATATGAATCTTAACATCTTTTGGGCTCAAAATGTATTATGTTTGATCTTTTGTTTGAATCGTTATTTTTAACTAAACTTATCGATTGGAAAAGCACCCAAAACGTTTATTTCCTGGTGATTTTAAGCTGCTTTCATGAACAAACTTTATGAGCAGTTGCTTTTTGATAATGTTTCAAAATCTACATTTTTGAAAACAAAAACAAAAAACAAAAACAAAAAAAAATATGAATAAACGCATTTCAGAATTATACTCTGTAGACACAATTACCAAGATGAGCAGCAGCAGGATATCAATGTTTAATCATCTCATGTAGTTGTAGAGCCTCAGCCCGTCACTCAACATTATTTGTGAGCTTCTTTATTTCCGCAATCCTTTTTAATATTGCAGGATTGTTCCTAAATGACTTTTCTATGACTTTTAAACTAAAAGTGTTAAAAAAAAAAAAAGACGTTTTTCACTTTATGTCTAAGACATTTTAAACATATAAACTTATGGATGGAACAGTGAGTTTCTTCATTGTTTTCTATTTTTTTTCAATGATGATGACACATACTTTATGGACGAAATATACATTTTTCTTATCTCCCGCAGTAACACAGATGAAGAAACGTGATGACCAAACATCATTGTAGTTATCCTGTGAGTAGAAGGCAACACTTTCACTTCTATAGTGAATAAACTGAAGGTTCCCAGTAGCAATCAAATCAATAGAAACCTGTCACCGGAATATTTTAGTTTTGCTAACTACTTTTTAAACCTGATTTTGATAGTTAAATTGCTTTTTTTTTTTCAAAGCTCATGGACATAGTGACTGAATAACGTTGTAGAGACTGAATAACACTATGCAGACCGTTTTTTCCTCAAGAGCAGGTGAATATTAGACCTATAGTCATCATGTAATCGGAAATTGATGCTTTAACAATGTTTTACTATGTGGCTGCTGCATATTTAAGTAGGAAAAGCAAGGAGTTTACTATCTCACCTTTTCATTTGATAACTTGCACAGAGCAGTCAAACATACTCCAAGATGTGTGTGTGTGCGCGCGCGCGTGCGTTGTGTGTGTGTGTGTGTGTGTGTGTGTGTGTGTGTGTGTGAGAATGCTTCTGCCATGTTGGTGGAATGGCACAAGACAAGCCATCGCCCATGTTATTTTTAACCGCGTGTCTCCATGGAAACCGGCACATATGCTGGGAGGGGGTGATCTCCCGCTGTGCGTGTGTTGACGAAGACTCCTACCCATGGTCGTGGTGTGAATGGGCGTGTGTCTGGGTCCATGGGTGTACACGATCGCACGACAGAGCCCATTGATTGATTCTGAGTCGACTTTTATCTGCTAACCAGCCCTAAAAAAAAAAGGTGTGTTGTTTTAAAATGAGTGTGTTACTTTTCTACGCATTGTATCACGTTTGAGTGTGTGGGAGAGAGTGAGAGAGACAGTGGCATGTATGGAGGGAGAGCCGGAGACGGGGAGAGGGAGGGGCGAAGGGCTTCTGAGGCAACTGAGGAAACACCGGCATGATGTACCTGACGACAGGAGGGGGTCTGCTGCAGCTATGATAACCTGAATTAACCCAAGCTGTGCACTGAGATCAGTGAATAAACAGATTTCACCTGTCTTGTCTTCCATATGCAGGTGAACTGGATCCCACCATGTATTAGTGCCTGAGAGTTTGTTTAAAAAAAAACAGAAAGCCCCCCAAAAAACAAAAAACACCACATTCAAAAACCTACACTGCAAACTTCATGAATATAGAAAGAATAAATCTTTTTTTTGGGGGGGGGGGGTCTTAAGTGCCTGACATCATCAATTATCAATCCTGGTTTCCTATTACTTATAATCAGCGGATCAATGAGTGACTAAGACTCTTCCGCTGTTCTATGCCTTGTGGAGGAGGCTTAAGTTGGGTGAGGACATTCTTCTATAGCGTCAGAAGCCACCCAACAGTTATCAACGGAGCCAATGTAGTTGTTTCTATGGAAACAACTTAAAGATTAAAGCTGTGAAGAGCTGTGCCAGAGTGATTCCCATAATGCCTTCTGCCTGAGGATCTCAGGGAAAGAGAGAGAGCGAGAGAGAGAGAGAGAGAGAGAGAGAGAGAGAGAGAGAGAGAGAGAGAGAGAGAGAGAGAGCAAGAGAGCGAGCGAGAGAGAGAGAGAGGAGAGGGAAAGACTGATGGAGTGAGTGTGTGCGCGTGTGTGTGTTAGCAGAGTTTTTGCAGTCTCGGTCATGTGAGCTGTCAGTCGAAAGTGGAGATTTGTAGTGTGGCACCTTGAGAGCTTACACACGCACACACGCACACGCACACACACACACACACACACACACACACACACACACACACACACACACACACACACACACACACACACACACACACACACACACACACACACACACACACACAGCCAAGCACTCTTGCAGGAACTTTTTTTTCTGGCGTAGGAGGGCACTGACTACATTTACTCTGAACCATAATCGACTCTTAACACTTGGCCTGGTATAAACCTTAAACTAACTCTAACTTAACACCTTTAATATCTGATTGCTTCCTCCTTTTTTTCTTTTTTTTTTGGCCCTCTTCTGCATCGCCTCATCCGACACCACTGGAGCCCAAAAGGGGCCCAAACGCCAGCTTTCATGGAACATTCTAAGAGATAAAGTATTTTTCTTTTGTTCGTTACTTTAAAACCATGACTACAAGCACATACGTGCACATATACGTAGCATTTCTTACCAAAAGCGCCAGCTATTTATTATCTTGGACGGCCTCCTGTTGATGCTGGGCAAGAAGTGTACGATCGGCTTTTCAATGAAATCAGCTGCCAAATATTGTTTTGAGCCCAATTGGTAGCAACCATATCAGCCAATTTTCTATATTAAGCTAAGCAAAAAACTGAATCTTGCCTTGTGAGGCAAGATTAGCTACAGATGCTGACAACATTTTTTTTTAGGGTAATCGCCATTATTTATTAATTTTTTTCTCAGTGTTATACAACACATTCTGCCAGAGAAATTAACAAGCATTTTGGCTGTTAGTCCTTTATGTTGTTTAGTGTATTACATTTAAGCATATCAACATTGTCCTTTGCGCACACTCACGCAGAATTGTGATTTGATGCTTTAAATGTGGACGAAACTATTTGGCACATGGTGATTAATGCTTCTTGTGATGTTTTTCTGTGTGCTACCAGTGGCTTTGTAAGCATTTTCTTAGAGACAAGGCAACACACGTACATTTTCTAGTTTTAACTGTCAAATGTGTCCCTTAAACTCTGTGTGTCTCTTTCCCGTAGTCTGTCCTTTCTTCTCTCTGTACTTTCCTACCAGTGACCTTGGCTTTGGGGCTAAAAGTTCCTATCGCACTTATTCTGTACTATGTTGATTTTGTTGATTTCTACTCAGTTGATTCTGTTTTCTTCTTTCTTGACTGGCTCTTTACGGGTTCTCAGTGGATGTCCTCCCTCTCAGCCTTCCACTGCCCCCCCCCATTCTTGTTCATGTGCAGCCAGTTTTAATTTGACTACTTTCAGTTGAATTTAAAGTCCTTTGAGGTGTTTATGTCATGGTTTTGCTAAATCTTACAGTTCCTAGGAGGAGCCTTTCTGGAACCAATTTTCCCATTGACTAAACAAATATCTTAATTAGGACGAGTCAGCTAATTGACAAATGCAAAATGTACAGAAAATAATTCAAATCCAGAGCATTTTGTCAGGTTCATCACAGGAAAAAGACAGACAACTACAAATATTCACACCGAAGGCAATTTAGGCTCATCAAATAACCTCACATAGAGATACTTTGGACGATGACAAGAAACCATATCATTATTTATTGTTGCAAAAAATACGGTGTGTTGAAGTCTTTCGTCACAATATTACAACTATGCCTGATTATAAATGCTGCCGAACTACGAGGCACTTTGCATCGTGCAATATTCAAAGCAGATCTTCAATGGTTGTGATCACAGCATCTCTGGGCAAAGAAAGTATTGACATATGATCTTCTTAGAATTTTAACAGTGGCCAGCCTTTCAAAAGTTCTCCATCTAGAAAACCCACATGGAGACATTTTAAAAGTCGGTGCATAACGAGTACAAACATATTGGACATCATTGATTTCTCATGTTTTATCTTATAGGTACAGTTTGAATCCCTCTCAGAGTTTGGCTCAGGACCCCAAAAGTGTAGTTGGTTCTTGGGTTTTAAACCCTACAAAGTGATAAAGAGAGCAAAACAAAGCCGTGTGCCCGCGCACGCACGCGCACGCACGCACACACGCGCACGCACACACACACACACACACACACACACACACACACACACACACACACACACACACACACACACACACACCTGGAATAGCATCACTGTCGCCAACTGGAAGTGTTTTCTTTACTCTCTGTGTCCTTTCATTGGAACATCTATTTGCATCTTTTCCTCTTTTGGATTTAATGTATGTACCTCCTCCCCATGTCCTCCTCTCTTTCTCTCTCTCTCTCTCTCTCTCTCTCTCTCCCTCTCTCTCTCTCTCTCTCTCCCTCCCCTCCCCCTCCCTCTGGGTGATGCCAGTGCTGTTGTCAGGCTGGAGCTGAAAGCAGCCAATCGTGTGGCTCTGTGCTGAGGAGCTCTGGGGTGATGTTAGGCAGTTTCATGCTCATACGATGAGCTTTGCCAAATGTAGGTCATGCTTCTCCTCTCCCTCCCTCTCTCTCTCTCTCTGTCTCTCTCTCTCTCTCTTTCTCTCTTCCCCACTTTTAAACACACTCACACATAAACCTCTTCACCCCTTCACAGATGCATACATACACAGAAAATAGATAAGAGAATGTGTATTTTTGCCACACAAGTACACACACACACACACACACACACACACACACACACACACACACACACACACACACACACACACACACACACACACACACACACACACACACACACACACACGCGCGCGCACACAAAAGGTGGGGTGACACTGTGCTGCTGTTTGGTAACAACCTGGTAGATCGGTTCCCCACAGGATGGACGGCTCATGAGATGTTGGGATCCTTACTCCTCCGCAGCCAATGCTTCCACTCATGATAAAAAATTGATTACAGAGTAAAATCCCACCACGAAACAAAAAAAACAAACCAAAAAATAAACAAAAAATCTACTCCTGCATTCTCTTGAACTCTGGTTGAACCTCCCCGGTCTGTACTGCAGTATAGCACAAGCAGCATTTTGATGTGAGCAGCAACAAAGGGAGACAGAAGATTATACTATATATAGACAATAAATTGGATGTCTATACTTACCAGCTTGAATAGGATTAGAAAATAATGCAACAAATGTATGGTTTATTGTGGAGTGGTAAGCACTGGGAAGCTGTAATGAGGTCTTGAGCTGAAGTTTTCTCAGTGAACTGGACTCACTTTTTATTTGTGTTTGTACTAATAGGTACATAAATGAAATGTAATCGAATCACATCTGAATGAATTCTGAAATACTGTATATCTAAAACTGCTTTTCATGACATTATCGACCCCATTATCAATTATATGAATGGATAGATGGAAGTACTCCCTTAAATAGTCTCTAAAACCCTGGTGGTACAATGGTGGCCATGACCTTTTTTTTTTTTAACTCCACAAGGTGCCAATAGTTCAGAGTTTTCATTTTCGCTGATAACGCAGCACATTATTACAGTAAATCTGTGTCTGAAAAAACTGAAAAAGTCCAACAGATATTTGTCTTCGGGATTTTATGTATGTCTCAGCTTGTTGTTTGACTTGTTCATTCAGCAGAGGGGTGTATAATTTAATCACATGTGAAGTTTTGAGAAGATATCTTGATCTTTGATTTGATGAAGAGCATGGCTTTTAACAAAGGAGAAAAAAATACTGTATGTTTTTAAAAACCTTATTTACATTATAATAAAGATAATGAATGAAGAAACTTCAGCAAGTAAATACATGTGGCCAAAGGTACCTAAAAAGGTACACAATTTTAGTATTTTACTTAATCCAGTAACAAAAGAGTAAATATGAACAGTACTTTCTCTATTTTAAAGCCTAGGGAGGAAAAATGTCTATATTCATACCGATTTTAATCACATCACAGTAGTTTTGTTTGCACTGATGGGTGCAATTATATTGATCATTAGACACTATATTATATTTACCTAGAGAACGTTACCTCCTAAAATGTTTTTTGCGGGATATGAATTTGCATTATACCGGGAGACACAGACACAGACACAGACACACACACACACACACACACACACACACACACACACACACACACACACACACACACACACACACACACACACACACACACACACACACACACACACACACACACACACACACACACAAAGCTCCTCAGAGAGAGAATCATTTCTACTTCCCTGGGTTGCCACTGCTAGGTTGACCTATTTTTGTCCAGACCTTTTCCTCTCTCTCTCTCTCTCTCTCTCTCTCTCTCTCTCGCTCTCTTTCTCTCTCTCTCTCTCTCTCTCTCTCTCTCTCTCTCTCTCTGGTTTACTCGCTCCAGCCCCATAATTCACCCTGCTTAATAATTCACTACAGCTTTATAAGCCTCTACTCTCCTAGACAACAGACTCAAGGAAACAACAGCAGTTTGTTTTTTTGGGTTTTTTTTTTAACAGATGTATTTTGCAAAACCACATAAATAGAATATTGTGCACATATGATATCAAATGTACCATATCTGAAGTAGTTGGATACGTAGATGATGCACAGTTTGTAAAAGAAAGGGGACATGGACCTAACCAATGTGTAGCAGTAACAAGTAGAAGTTAATTGGTTAATACATTGTCACCACATGTCATTAATCACTTTTTTGTATAGAATAGCACAAATAGACACAAGCACCAGGAGGAGCAGAGATAATTGTGGTGGCGGTGGTTGTGGAGTGTTGTTGTAAAAGTGCAGATTATTTGCAAGTCTATACACAGAATCGCTCTGCCTAATGCGATTGGATAGCCGGATTGGGCAAGAACCAATAAGGGCAGCAGGAGTAAGAGAGCAGGCACAGCGAGTACTCTTGCTGATGCTGGGCACACCCTGTAGCTCTGTGTGTGTGTGTGTGTGTGTGTGTGTTTTCCACAGCCGCCTATAAAATTATGTCTACGCTTTGTGATTATTTATATATTATGTGCACATGTTTGAGAGGCAAGACATTTTCTTTCAACTAAAAATTCCACACTCCATTATTTTACATCTACCCCCCCCCCCCCCCCCTTTTTTTTTTAAATCTCCTCCCAGGAGCCTCTGCAGAACAAAGACAACAAATATAATATATTCTGTACCCATATTGTCATTGCATTATAAATAACACTTGCACATCTGTGAAATTTTTTTTTTTTTTTGCTTGTTTTTTGGGGCCATGAGCCTGCATACCTGTGTAAAGCTTTAAAATGAATGCAGTTATTTCAGAATCTTCACCTTGGTTTATTTTAAGACTTTTGGCTGGAAGGGAATGAGGTTAGCCTTAAAGAAACTTATAGCGAAACATGATTTCTGCTCTCTTGCTCAGGGGCGGATAAGGAGCAGCTCGCGTCGCTTGGCAAAAAGTCAGGAAACAGTGGGAAACGGCTTCTGAGGCTTTTCCAAAAAGGTTAGTTATTACCCCCTTTAGAGACCCCCCTAATCAGTTGGTCGAAGGTTTTTGGCTGATTTGTCTGTTTGTAACCTTACATACGTATGAAACACTCTCTGCGGGGAGCAGTGATGTTCCATGTTGTACACCCACACATGTTGGCATGTGCCATGTCTGGAAAGGCCTGTTTTGGGTTTCCCAGACCTGCGTTGGCCAGTTTATTGGCACATGCACAGGAGGAGAGGCACATGGAGCTGAATTAAAAAGAAAAGAAAGCAGTTGCTATTTTGTGCTGAGACTACAAATCATTTGGCCATCCGGAGTCATTAACATCTACAAAAGCAAACTGAATGGTTTGATGGGAATAAACCCCCATTAGGTTTTTATATATAATTGGTTAAATGATTGAATCAAGCAAGCTTCTGTTTGAAACCCGAGTCTACAAAATTAGGAAACGCTCAAATTGCAAACTTTAAGTCAAATCATTCATTTGAATGACATCTTGGTCAACGATGACATTCAGAGAGTTAGAAACAGTGTGGGACCTGGTTTACCGCTAAGTTAGCCCTACAATAGGAAACAATGGGATCGATGAAGTTATTGTCTTTATTTTTGACTGTTTTTCTCGTTCTTTCCAAGGTGCTCAAATGCAAAGTGGCAAGAAAAGGAAAGATGTATTTAATACAAAAAATTATTTAAAAAAAAATACCAAAAGTTGTATTGAAATCATGAATTCATGACAACAGGTGATTTCCAAGTTTCACATCGACTCTGTAATGTATACATTGATGGGCTATGTAATGAAGCCATAAAACCATAAATAATATTTCGCAACATGGAAACCAAGCCCCAAGCAACAGGTGATTAGCTCTTCAAATTCAGTCAATAAAACCCGATGGTCTGAAAAAAGATGTTCGGCTTGAAACTGGTTAACGGTATGAAAAAAGTTTGGAAACAGGAAAGTCATGCTGAATTAAGAATCTCAGCACTGAAACAACTTTAAAGCAGCACAAGAACCTGTGTAAGATTGAGTCCTGACATGTTTGGACGCTATGTTTAGTAATAAAGTTTAGTTGGGTCTGATGTCTATGAGGTGAGTCAGATTCCATTTCACGAATGGTGTCTAACGTAAAAACTTGTGCCAAATCAGACATGCACATCGCACGTGTTGAACAAGGAAGGGAAGCATCCAAAACAGGTCTGTATACTCTAAAGGCTCTTCCATGCTTTCACACATTGTACATCCGCTGAGCGCTTTGCACTTGCATGCAGATACATTCAGACTAAAATTCAGGGTTCACATAGGTACGCATTCCATAATGCAACATAAGGATCTCGAAAATATTTCCACTTGTTGGCGTTCTTCTCTTTGCCTCGTGTTTGATATTTCACGCCATCTGGCTACCTGGTATCGCTGCTCTGGAGCGGACACTCGCACAGAGGCGTGGCTAACAATATTTACATCACACGGACCGGCACACGCCCTGCGGACTCGCGGATGCAGAAAGTATGAATCGGCTTTAAGGAACCCTCCTTGCAGGTGATTCTGGCTCTGGATTAACCTGAAGTCTGAAGACGATAAATCATATGTTTATAAACTTTGCAGCCTTCCAAACGAGCCAGACCGGCAGTTTGAGACTTCACGTTTACATTTTTATCAGCAGAATTATCAAATTCTTCCCCTAAAATTCCCCTACATTAAGATGAAAACAGTATTTCTTCTATATAATCTATAACAGCCTCCTCGCATTACCTCCATGTCATAGTTTGCACAGTGAGCGCACGGAGAGCGCAGGGGTGTCGTCTGCATGAGTGTGTGTGTGATGCTGTCGTCTGATCGATGTGACAGTGAGAGTGAGTCTCCTCGAAGAACCCCGGCCTTATTGCTCTTCTCTTACGCACTGCCCCCTCACACTCACACTCATACACACACACACACACACACACACACACACACACACACACACACACACACACACACACACACACACACACACACACACACACACACACACACACACACACACACACACACACACTGGCTACAGTTTCCTATCCTTCCATCTCCAGCTGTCATCCTCCGCCGCCTCGTCCTCGTATCTCTCTTTTCTTTTCTTTCTTTTCTTCTTCCCTTCTCTTTCTTTGTACTGTTCGAACCACAGCTGCATCTCAGAGGCTGTGTGGTTGTCATATAATTTCTCTGCACTGTTGTTTATTCTAACCAAATAACCCCCCCCAAAAATCAGCTGTTCATTCACACGGATTGTAATCCATCACAATATTTACAAAGACACTGGAAACAAGATCGTTTAATTCAGGGAGATGTTTTTCAATATCAGCAAATAATTTAAATGTTATATATATATACACACACACACACACACACCCTCTACAGCAGCCTGTCATGCAACATTAACAGGTTCTGAACTCAATCCTGTTCTCATCCTGCCTCTTCAACAAAAGGACACTACATAACAAGATCAGTGTCAGTCGTATCCAATCTATCTGTTTACTGTGGAGTTAAGCAAGGTATTTAATGTCTAAATCTGTTTAAAGGCTTGGAAACCACGGCCATGCTTACACATCACTGCAGCTTTGAGAACAGATAGTCATGAACTTCAAAGTGGCCTTGTCTCTTTGAAAATGTATTTATGTTCAGCTTAACCGTTTCCCCAGCTCCATCGTGAGGCAGCATGATTGCTGGCAGAACTGCATGCAGAGAAAAGTTATAGTTTTAGTTTTTGAATGAATGAAGTGGAATGAGCTGCAGATGCTGGGAGGAGGTTGGGGTGGACGAAACCTAGGAATGTTGAGAGTGCCGAGGAAACCATTGCTTTGCATTCATACAGTCAAAGTCAGAATTCACATACATTTCCTAACTTTCACTCAGTGCTTTCAGTAGATAAACACGCGTGTAATCTATGATATTTGTAAAACATTTTCTGGACCAATTTACACTTTATGTGTATTTAGTTGCCTATTCAAAAATATTTCATTGGTGGCAGTTTAGTCATGGGAGACAATCATTCTAGTGGAGAAAAAAAGGGCTGCATTGTGGATCGCACACATTTACGTTCATGAAAATGGAATATGAGACACATATGAGAGGCCATGCAAAATACTGTGAGGAGTTTGTGCTGATAGATTAATTTACAAATAGCATTATGATTTACGTTGTGTCTATCGTCAATGACTTTGAAAAGGAAGTGCAAATACGAAGCAGCCTTTTGTCATTATGGTGTTTTCCTCTGCTGGCTCCCCACAACTTTTCTTCGTATCAAAGTATCCCAAGACACTTTCTGCGTTCTATTCCTTCTTGGGTTGTTTATGAAAGATCTCCTTTGCTGCTCTTAGTTTTCTCATAACCTTGAAATTGTTACAGATCATCTCCCCTCCCCAGTGTATATAAGCGCACTTCCTTCATGTTTCTGTTGCCAGATCATCTTAATTCCTCCGCGTCTTGACATCAGGCCTTCTCCTTGCCTTGTGTTTTTTTTGTTTGTGGACTCTATGTTGGACTTGCCTCTCAGATTATACTTTTTGAATACCTTAATTTGGTTTATTTGAAACCTGACTTTTGAAAATCAACTTTTTAAAGTTTTGCTCCTTGTGTATGAGCCTTCCAGTGATTTGTGACTCATACTTTAAGATGTTGCGTTTTCTTTCATTTTGTGCATGTAGTAAACTCATCGATCCTTCCAATCAGTCCTGAGTGCAAGCAATACAAGCAGCAATCCATCCCACACCCTTATTTAAATACTGCTTATTCGATTGATCACCAGTGAAATGCATGCAAATGACAAGAGCAATAAAATTGCATGATCATACAATTTAGCAAACTTTGTAAAGGATCATAATAAATCAGGCTCTGTGTTATTTTGCTACTTTCAAAGTCAGAAATCAGTACTGAGTACACCAACAGCTTCAGAATTGTACAGAGCTTTACACCTACATTATGTTCAAGATATATTAGTGTAATTTTCATATACTTCATTCTCCATATTAACAATTTATACAAGCGAATCAATTTGAATGCATGTACTGAAAAACATGTATTTATTTTTACTTGTAACTGCACTTTTTCTATGTGTGGTTAAAAAAAAATGATGACTACATTAATCAAGGCAGCATTCGATACAGTGAGAAGGTTTCATAAGGACATCGTCTTTGATTCCACAAATATACACTGAAGGGGATTTTCTGAGTTACTTTTTGGTTCACTTGATTCGACTTCTGATGGTCCCTTCAGGTCTTAATGTGCAGATGGTGCACGTAGACTTGACTTACTTTTCAGAAAGACACACATAAAATTCACTCAGAACTTTTAAAACTGTAAAACATGAGTAAGTTGCAGGGGGAACTAAATAATATATCCCTCATGCTGAACAGGAGCTCTTTTTTTTTTTTACATCATCTATAAAATTAATAATCCTTCTCGAATTCATCAACTCCTCTTTATTTTGCATCTGTAATGGATAAAGCCTGATTGTAATAAATCAGCCAGAATTAATTTCTCTTACCTAGACTCACCTCATCAGTGCATATCATGTAACGAGAAGGCAATACTGACAGCCTATAGACTGAACTGTAATGTGGTATAAATAATGAGCAGACTGTTCGGCTGCAGTTATAAATATTAATCTGGAATTACAGAGAAAAAAAAAAGAAGCTACAAAAAAAATGCTCTGAAACAAATGGAACGAACCTTTTGGCCATCGTGGGTGAACATCAGCGGGACGGGACAAGCCCCTGCACATGAGTGAAAAACACTGGGGTTGTGTAGCAAGCGCCATCTCATTAGGACCGACCTGTTTCAAGACATAGGCTGACTGTACTATAATGAGCAGTTAAAGAGTGGAGAATATGTATAATGTATTATCCCCTTTTATCCTGAGGATGAGAGGAGGGCCAGTTTCTGTGGGACTTCCAAGTGTTGGTCATGGGTTTGCGCATCTATGTTTGTCTGATGTGCTATATGGGTGTGTGTGTGTGTGTGTGTGTGTACTTGCATTAAATCTTTTATACATCTGTATACAGAGAAGCAAATATCAAGCCTGTTCTTGTAATCTCACCTCGTGAAGCAGGAGACTCCAGCCAGCAGTAAGGAACACAGCCAAACTATACTGTGAAACTTGTAAATAAATAAGCAGACTATCCCCCGCCTCGACATTGCTCCAATTTTTTTATTATTTTTTTTATTAATGAAATTTTCTCAAATGTCTTCTAGGTAGTATTGCACAGTACAGGCACCAAAATGCCAGAGCTACATTAACATGCATAAGCTGTTTATCGTATGTGATAATGACTGATGTGATTGTGTGAGATCAGCGCTATCAGGGCTGCGACCCCGCTGCAACGATAAACATCAGATGGTGTAAATGCGCTGCACAAAGGTTCAGCTGGGGCGGTTTCATCCCCAGGATCACTGCTTCTGATCCACTGCAAACCATATGGCTCCGCTTCACTTCAACACGCATGGATTAAATGTCTGTTTTGGATGTCCACTGACACTTAGTTGAAACTTGTCAGTTATGTCCTGTGTGCAGCTCAGTAATTTTTTTTTTTTTGACAAATAAACACACTTTTGTGCATTTCTATACCGAAACAAAACACATATCCTAAAAGCCATTATTGTGTTTGGTATGTGAAAACATTATTTGACCTAAGAGCTCACAGAAATTATTGATTTGTTTCATATTAGTTTAGACAAAGCCTAAACCCAACTTTATATATAAAGGTAGATGAGAGCCTTGACAGTGTATTAAAACTTTATAAAAGGATTTTATATGTAATCACCTGAAGTAATATTTATGTTTCACAAGTATTTTTCTTCCCACAGTTTCATCTATTGAATGTCAGTGAAGTTGAGAGGTTTGATCACGCGATTAAAAGGGAAAAATAAAACAATTTCCCATCAAGTTGTTACAGAAAAGCTCTGACTGGTGAAACAATATCCATCTGTTAGATATTAAGTGATTCACCGATGATAAAAGAGGAACTAATAAGGATTGTTCCTTTAATATGTTCGGCTATTAATCTGCTATCACATTTCATCTGTGGAGACTTGGCCTCAGTGGAGTAATCTGCTCAAACACACACGCACGCACGCACGCACGCACGCACACACACACACACTAGTCTCCAGTAAGTCACACGATTGGTTAATTGTAATTTCTTCCCACTGTAATTATTCGACTGTGTGGTGATAATTACTAGATCATAGAACGGGAGCAGAATCTGTCAGGATATTCTAATTATTTTTCACGTGTTGTATCTGGAGTGTTATTACTGTATCAGGTTGAATAAACAATTCAATCAATTTTTTCAACTCCTCTCCAGTCTTTTTTCTTTATTTAATTCTGCATTAGGACTGATATATCTAAAAAAATAAATAAATAAAAGACTGCAAATTAGCAGAAAACACACAACTGAAATGTTTTTTAAATCTTTTTTATTAGATAACTCTACCCTATTCTTCAAATTGCATTAAATAAAACATTTCAGTTGTTTGTTTTCTGCTAATTTGCAGTGTTGCTAACGCATGCTAGCTATACAGCTGTACAGTAGTTTGTACAATGATTATTGTTCTCCTCTCCCCTCGTCTCCTTTGTAACAGCTGTGGTCGCCTGCAGCGTTTTGCTAACGCATCTCTGGCCTGTCATGCAGAGGTACATTAGCACACTCATGGAGCAGGACACACTGCATACAACATGCATGCAAAGCCTGCAAATAGTGCACACTCACACCATTATGCTTATAGTGTCGCTTCACACCGTCATCTTTATGTGCTGGTGAGGTAAATAGGGCCTCCTCATGTCGTGGCGGCGTAAAAACAAAGTAGCAGTGAAAATAGGCTGTGGCTATACGAAGTGCATGTGCACTTATGTGGATATGTACAAGTGCATGTGTTTGTGGGGGGCTGCAGAAGAAAATGGTAGGCTTTGGTAAGCTCCCTGATACAATCAATAGTGACAGATATATGGCTAATTAGTGCAGCTCTGGCTCGGCTGTCCTCAACTCTCACCAACCCGCTGTGAAATTGGATTAATTTACCTCACCTTAATGCAGCACATCGGCTGTGGGGTTCATCCAGCATCAAGTTTCCATCGCAAACACTGAAGTGCTGAAACTTTTGCAGAGAAAGATGTTCAAAATGTTGACTCTTTAAATGCTTGTTTGCGTGTTGTTTTTAAACTGTGCCGCGTGCCGCCCGCTCTCCTGTTCATACAGGCGCCTGCACAGGACGGCCAGCGCGCCGGCTTCTTCAAGGCAGGGCTTGCTTGTAGTCCAATTAGGCTGGCTGGACTTTAAGGCGTGCTAAGGTTCTTACAAAGACAATCTGTTTCTGAGGAACTCCTTAAGAGCAGCTCAGTCCTTAAAACAAGCAGCAGACAACCTCGCCTAAGCTTTTTTCTGGCTCCATCTGTTTCCATCTTCTATAGCTGATAGTTTACCAAGTTCACTCAGAAGCGCTTATGTTGAAAATGATCGCAGTCATTTGTACTTTGCCCCTAAATCCCCAGCTGATACTCATAATCTCTGGTATCCATATTATAAAACCAGCTCAAGCACCCGTTACAGCATTATTGATATAATTGATCAGCTAATATTAAACTTCAACATCTGATGGCAGGATGACAGGGTAGTCCTAACACACCTAACATGGTACGAAAGACCCGTTCAACTTCAAACAACAACAAAAAAAGGAAATCATGATAAAGTCTGAGAAGTTATTAAAAATAGTTTGCTTATTAACTCGCAGCTTTGTTGCGTTTTCCTTTTTAGTCTTCACTTATTGATAACAAGCCACGTATTCCAGTATTCTTCAAGTCTCGTCTCGGCTTCTCTTTTTATCTCTTATGTTGTAACATGACTTCTCTGCCAGCAGCACCCCCACGAAGTACAACAACAGCCGTCTGCGAGAGTCTCGGCATGGGATTTTCTAGTGAGGCTGTGAGGGAATCACTGAGGGAGTGAGAGGCAGAGAGATGCAGAAAGAAAACAACACAATGAAAATTTAACCCTGTGTTTCAGTCTGCCTATCCGAAATCTGACTTCACGCATGAGGTACCTTATCACTACTATTCAACATCGATATTTCTTGTTGATGCCTTTCTATCAGAGTGACAGTAACATAACTGAGTATAGTTTATGAAAAGAGACCGAGCGAGATGTAAAAAGTTAAAATTAACAAATCTGAGAAGATTAAAAACAGATAAAAGGCATGAGTTTTCCTTGCTTTAACAACAACTTTTGAAATAGTCACCAATGCGCTAATCAAGTAAATGTTTCAGAAACATAAACTATGAGCAACTAACAAATGACTTTTTCAAGTGTGTAAAAAATGCCAACAAATGGTAGTAACTTTGAAACTCGAGTCTATGTTTTGCTTGTTTTGTCCAAATCCCATAAGAAGAGTGTTCACAGTGAAGTAAAACTAAATAATAAGACAACCAAGTTAGAACGGCTAAAACTGGTGATTGTCTGTCCCTCTTTCAAAAACAATAGATTGAAATTATTAAACGTATAAAAATACATTTGATACTGCTTATGACACTCAGCTGTCTGTGATGTTCACTCTGCACACACACACACACACACACACACACACACACACACACACACACACACACACACACACACACACACACACACACACACACACACACACTGTCACAGTGACTGCTGACTATGTGAATTTCAAATTTTTTTTGGGGGGGGGGGGTCCCTTGCCACCTGTCAAACATTTTGTGTGAATAGTGATGATGATGGCGTCTCCAGGCAGCAATGACAGCAGCTCGGTTCAGTTGAGCAGGTCACGCGACACATGCACACATCGGGGAGACGTTTATGCATGAGCTCAACTACCGGACACACACAAGTACCGAGGAGTCCCCAGTTAGTTGTATTCAATTGTAATTTCTCACTACTGTGAGTATTTGATAGTGTAGCGATAGTGCAGTTCAAAAGAGCGCAGAATTTGTTAGTATGCTGTCAGCAACCGCTTTGAATACCACAGAGCGTCATCTGAGGATGTTTCCATGTTTTAAAGTGCAAGAAAAGATCCATGACTTACTAAAGGCATATGGCATGTTTATTCTATAAGCAGAGCCAGAATTGCCGAAATTCATCAGTAATTTTAACAAAAGAAACTCTTGCAGAGGTGCGTTAGGTCCGCCTTCGTGGTAAATCATGTGCTCGCCCTGTGCATCTCCATATATCTTTGTGAGCAACGGTAAAGCTGATACTTGACACTTTGGGCAAAGTACTTATTCAAGAATTAGATAAGAAGAAATCGATACCACTCTCGTATCTGCCTGTTAAATATAAAGCCGCAGCCAGGAGATGATTAGCTTAGCCAAGAAACAGCGAGCAGACGCGGTTGGCCGTTACACTGAGGTGGCGCAAATCGTAATAGTAAACTTCTCAAAATGCCTTCATATTTAGCAACTAACTTTAACTAAGTGTGTGGAAATCACAGATTATTTGAAAAACACTACTTCTTGGCAGATGTCTGGGGGAGGTGGAAATTCCATTAATTCCCTCTGTATTCTTATCTTTTTAGATTTATATCTTAATTATTATGAACCTATGTTAAAAAAAAAATTCCAATACTGATAAAATATACAAGTCACTATATGCAATCACTCTTTTGGTGGTGTGAAATGAAGCCGTCTTAACAGGACTTCCTTTGATTTAAATAAAATCTAATCATGAATAATCATTAGTAGAGTCTCATTCAGCTTCATTCTGCTAGAAATATTGACATGTTATGGGTAAATTTGTGAAACATCAGCTGACAACAAACATGGATCAAGAAAGCAGTTTTACATGCCCGTTTACTCCCAAGAGTTAAAATTCTTCATATATTTTTATGCAGGTGTCAGGAGTTTAAAAAGCCAATAATTCTCCTTTGTCTGAGAGCAACGATAGCATGAAGAGGCAGAAATCAGTGCGCTCAGACGAGGGAAATCACCTCGAGAGAGAGAGAGACCCGGCCTCCGGCCGGAGATGCAGGTGGCTAGCGGTTGTTTCTGCACAGGCCAAGCAGCTCTGCATACATGTTTTATCGCTCGCTGCAACAGCAACAGAGACACGGGCACTTAAAGCAGAATTTCAAATGATAACTTGAGAGAAAGCGAAAGATGA
The DNA here is from genome assembly GCF_963422515.1 of Blennius ocellaris. Classification (NCBI taxonomy): domain Eukaryota; kingdom Metazoa; phylum Chordata; class Actinopteri; order Blenniiformes; family Blenniidae; genus Blennius; species Blennius ocellaris. The sequence continues at coordinate 29,816,769 of NC_137650.1, read as the reverse complement.
GGCTTGCAGAGTTCAGCGGGTTGTTGTGCCTGTGTGTGTGTATGTGTGTGCGTGTGTGTGTGCGTGCGCGTGCATAGCTGTGACAACACACAATGTCGTCACGTCCATTCCTCGTATCTTCCACATGTCATACCCACATGTTTCCGTGCCAAATTAAGTGGACATATGCTGGCCATATGCTTTAATTACGCCTGTATTACCCCATATATCATATATATTTCAGCAGAGGCTATAGCTAATCTTGTATTCTTGATCAAAATGTAATTAAAAACATTTCTAAGTAGCATCTCACCAAATTCTTTTTTTTTTTTTTTTCATGTCTTCCCACTGATACTTAAATATGTTAGTCTAGAAATTGTCTCCTGCATACGACGTTGTCTAAACTTAAGTATCATGCTGATGCAGTTCACATTAAATGAGCAGCACCCATTTTCCCCGGTTTGTTTCTGTGGAAGCTGTATTTTTCCCTCAGTACACACCCTGTTCTCTGTCTTTCAGAAACACAGACAGCCTCTTGTTAAATGCATATTTGGCATATTGGTTGTCATAACTTTGTTTTTTTTTTGAATGTGTACATCAGTGTAATGATATATCAAAGTACCACAAGACACAAACTGTTATTTTCTGGTCAAATAGTCTCGGTTTGTAAATCTGCATTTCTGCCCCTTGTTTGCAATTTCTAGAAAGTGCATTGGTAAATAAATACATATTCATATATCTGTCAGTCTAAGGCGGCTTAATATGATGACATTAATGAGAGAAAACACATTTTGACAATAAGGTTTAGTTGTGAGAAAGTACTCAAATAATATAGTGTATTCTTAATGTATGTGTGCCTCTAATTTAAAGCTTGAAATGCATCTGCATCTGTGAAAAAACACAAGATTACGACTGGCCAACTCCAACTGAGGAGGATTTTTTCAACTAGGATTTTCTGTTGGTTAAACTGACACCTTTCCCATGAAGTGCATTTTCTTTTTTTGTGCATATTATCATCCGAATGAACAAACTGCTGCAGGACAAGAGCGACAGGTAAACCACATATAAGTCCTCAAAACAAATACATTTAAGATTAAGGATTATCTTCTTCTTTTAGTTTGACTGGTTTAAGTGAGAACAATAAATTAAACAGTGAATGCCCCGTCCTGGTTGTTGAAGTTGTAAACAGATAGACCTGATGACATTATCACATTGAACAAAGTGCCATCACAGTTAAACTCAGACATTTCAACTTGTTGTCTGGTCAAGTTTTTTATGTCAAAATGAGAATCTTCTCTGGAAAAGTTGAGGTTTTTTTGGTTGTTTTTTTTAAAGAATTGGATGCGACTGAATATAAAGTTGTGGGACTGAAGTTTGTTTCAGTCTTAGCTGTACACTTCTGATGAAAAAGGTATTTTGTATTTCTCTCTCTTTTTTTAAAAAACTACTGTTATAACAACAAATCAGGTTGATAAAACCTTTTCTTTCAGTCTTATTCAGGTTAGCATCCAAAAATATTTGCTGAGTTATATTATCAAGGATGCAAACAGAGAATTAAAATGTATTACGGGGTAAGAAAATAATTATTATATTTCATAGTATGTTCCAGCCTCTCCCCCTACTTTCGTCTTTTCATTTCACGCTCCTCTCATTCTCCCAATTCTGAATCCAGAATCTAAAAAGTTCCACTGTATTTGAGCTTGTGTGTCTCGTAATGATTCTCAAAGCGTAGCGCAGCCCCACTGAGCTGCTAAACAGAGATGTAGATGTTTGTGCCGTTGCAACGTGTGCAGTGAACATGTGGAGAGCTCATTTGGAGTCCAAATTTCAGATACGGCTTTTATTGACGTTAGTGAGCATTTTTTTTCTTCCCCGTGATTTCTTTTTCTTCCCTGCCAGTTCACATCAAAAGCCCGGCCCCGTAATACCATAGCCTTCCCTTATCTTTATTTCTCCATTTCACTCAGTTATCAAACTCTCTTCTCCTCTCCTCTTCTCCCAGGCTTGTAAGTGTCTGGGTGGAAATCAAAGTGCATTAAACATTAAATATGCTGTCAAGAAGCAGAAGTCTCTCCGTGCTGCTGATGATGGGGAAAGTAGGGCAGTGAGGGAAGAGGTATAGACGGAGAGAGGAGAAAAGACGAGGAGAATGGACACAGATATGCAAAGATGGAGGACGAGAGAGAGAGAGACACACAGACACAGATGGGAGACAGAGAGACGGTGCAATAGCATGGGAGACACAAGAGCGCGTTAATCATCGCACATACTGTGTTCTGAAAACATCTCAATTGGCGCACTCGGTGTTGCGCGTGTGTGTGTGTGTGTGTGTGTGGTTGGGTGTGAGACAGACAAGATGTGCTTGGACACAAACACACAACCTGCCTGATGTGGTTGAAGCCAAGACCCCTGCGCCACAAACACAACCTCACACTGGACAGATTAAGTCTGCCGGCCAGTATCACAGCAGGGAGTTTGTAGAAATATGTGTTTCATTGCTCCTGTCTGAATGCTTGTGTTTATTTGCAGATGGCAGAGAGTCTCTCTCTCTCTCTCTCACACACACACACACACACACACACACACACACACACACAACACACACACACACACGCGCGCGCGCTGTACTGCTGTCTCTATCCCCATCTTCTCATTTCTGCCTTTAAAAAAGTGTCTCATTGAGACCGTGTTGTGGCGCTCCTGAGGTGGAGCCAGTTGTACAGTGGAAAGCAATGAGTAAAAATGTATGAGAGCGAGATAGAGAGGGATTGACTCAGCTGAAAGGTTAAAGCAGGCCTCCCTCTCTCTGTCCTGTTACTATGCAGACTAGAGCGATAGAGCAGTCCCCCGCTGCCACAGGCCATACTCTCGCAAATTCAAATTTCAAAGTCAAATTTGCTTTAATGGCACACTGGGAAGAAACCAGTGTTGCCACAGCGGTATAATATATTTGCTACAGACCAATATGTTCACACTGAAATCCCCTCCAACGTGTGACTTGGGTCCATTTATTCAGTTTCTTGCAGGAGACATAATGGACATTATGAAATTATGTAAAAAAAAAAAAAAAGACAACAACTTTTATATATGTCTTTACATGCAAACTTCAAACTGTGTCCAGGTGCTCTTCATTTGGAAGGACTTAATGTGTGAGTGTGATTGTCAGAAATTATTCGAATATATTTACTTACACTTTTTTGACCTGGTAACTTCATAATTTGTACTTTTCTTTATAGTGTTATCGTAAACATTAACTACAGATACAAACTGCTTAGGTGGCTTATGAGTCTCTATGAATTATTGTGGCTTTGAAGCGTGAGGAACAGACATTTGTTTGCTGCGATTTCAGTGGTGACAGGATGCAGAAAGATGTTAGTTGACCACTTCCTCCATGTGTAACCCTAAGCTATGTTGTTTATGACTGTGATAGAGAGAGAGACTCTGGGTACTTTTGATATATCTTACATATGATCTGTTATTTTTCTCTATTTCTTTGGTGAAATTAATGCCATATATGTTTGAGGTACAGTTGTATGTAATCTGATATCAGCTTCATGCGCCACACCTTTGATAAATAAACTTTTAATTCTAACGTCCTTTAAATAGTCACTTGACTTTGTATTGCGAATACAGTGAACCCAGACCTAATGATGGCTGGAAACCACTGCGGTGGACTACAAAAGGAAGCGCGAGCTTAACAATCCAACAAGTCAAACCACTTACAACGAATGCCGAATGCTCTGTATCTTAAGCCACCAGCTATAAATAGCGACTCTCTATCTCTGGGCCGTTGATGGCTGGTCAGACGTGATACCAAAAAAAAAAAAAATCTACAACAAGCAAATCTCACTGACCTCTGACATCTACACACTCAGTCAACAGAGAAAATAACCAGATTCAGTTTTCGGAAAAATGTGAGTTGGACGTGTCGTTCAAGAGGATGTGTATAAAACGACAAGTTGGAAGTGCATCTTTAAACAAATCACCAAATAATATGATTTTAAATCTTTCTCTTAAAACAGAAAATATCGTCGTTGCTAACAGATGACTATTACAGACTACCGTAGCATGTTTTTGGCCACACAAGTTTATTGTTTTCCACCGCCGGCTGCCACGCTCAGGATCAATCCAAGTTACCACTGTAATATCGACTCCCTTGAATCTTGATACACTCCACAGTTAGATGGGGAAATCCCTGAAACTGAACCTCGGTCTGTGTGCAAACACAATTATTCCCATTCCCGGGGTTGTCAGTGTCATCTGAGAGCAGGAGTGAAGAGAATCGCCCTTCAGAGAGTTGAATGAAAATAGCAAAAAAAAAACTTTTAGTGGTCATCCATCCATTGGTTCAGCTGAAAACAAAGACTCTGCAACTGAGTTGACTTCAGACACACAAACCATGAAAGAGTCGGT